>NC_140275.1:10483063-10493063 GCF_964030765.1 Micromesistius poutassou | reverse complement strand
CAGAAGGCGTCAGGTGCAGAGGCTGGGGTTGGATGATGGATGGAAGGATCGACTCATCATCATCGCCATAGCATGTCGTACTTCCGGGCGGGAAAGTCGGATCAAACTTTTGTCTGAGGCTGTAGGAGTAAAACGTTGCCGGCCTTGCCCCTTGAATCCTGCTTTATTTTTTGAAAGGAACCAGAAGGCTTCGACTGCATAACACTTCAGTATGAGTCTTCACTCATATGGTTTATACAGCATGCATACAGAATGAAATATAATCGATCCGCACTGCAATCGTGCATCTAGAATACAAAACATGTTATTAATATGTTAAACCTGTGCAAATTATTGGCAATTCATTTTTTTGGTCCTCTCTCGCTCTCTCTCTCTCTCTCTCTCTCTCTCTCTCTCTCTCTCTCTCTCTCTCTCTCTCTCTCTCTCTCTCTATATATATATATATATATATATATATATAAAGTATATATATATATATATACAGTTTATATATATATACAGTATATATAAATATACTCTTATATAGTATATATATATATATACGTACATGCACAGGCTCCATGTGCGCACTGCATCTGCTGGAGTATGAGTAAGACGCATTTATATACGGTCCCTTCTCGCAAGCTTGGCTCGGCCCTAACAGGTTCCCCGATGCGTTTGCTAATCTATCAGGTCCATCAGAGCTCCTGCAGCCGGTGGGACACAACCAGGGGCTGGCAGACTCTCCAAGCACTCATCTCATTTTCCTCCCTTCCCTGTTGTTCCTCTGTTGGCGGTTCTGAACACTGCTAGGGTTCAGCAGGTATGCTATGGTTAATGTTGTTTTGACAAGTTCAGTGTGTGTGTGTGTGTGTGTGTGTGTGTGTGTGTGTGTGTGTGTGTGTGTGTGTGTGTGTGTGTGTGTGTTTCCTAACAACTGGTTCCAAGACAGTGACTCTGCAATGTGAATTCGGGTCCTCAGATTTGGACACTGATTTGATTGGTTGGTTGGTAGGGATTTGTTTGTTTGCTGCTAATGACATTGTGCTCAGGAGTCCATCTCGTGGGTTTTTGTACGCTTCGCACGATGCCAGGATGATGTGATAAACAAGCATTCTCTTGAGCTCTGACTCATTACTCCAACAAATAAAATATTAGTTAAGCTTCATTGTCTGTGCGGAGGGCTTAGTTAGTCGGTTTCATCTGTGGTCCTAGACCGGATGGAACAGGTGCTGCAAAAACAGCACACATTTACTATTTCATATCACACAGATCTATTAAAACCATAACCCTACCTACCCCAGAGGGAAATACCAAACCAGGCCATCCATTATTTGTATTACTGGTCAAAACAACCAGTGTTTGCAACACTAACAGGAAACAGTCAATTCCGCATGGCTGTTCATCATTATTCATGGAGATTATTATTACAATTACAAGACTATGGGGCCTGAGTAGCCCTCACTGTTTGGACTGTAACTTCCAAACAAATCCACAAAGGGCCTTATTATCCAACCTCTTGCTTGTGTAAAACGTTAATATATGTGGCGATGCAGAACAAATGAACATGTGTCTCAATGAAACATATGTTAGGAATTGTAAGCATACATTGTACTGCAAGAGCGCCTTTATTGTTGCCAATATCAAATAATTCATCCTGCTTAAGAGGCAAGACGAGTGTAAAACATCTCCATATCATGAAATACAAAAATAGATAGAAAATACATATGTCCTTGTAAATAATTTAAGCAATTTCCCAAATACATTTATATTTATTTAACTAATCAGGGTAGCGGCCAAGTGTTACCAAAAATCTGTGTCCGAAACGTAAATATCACTTTTTAAATCCATGAAGCAAAGTATGTTCCTCATAAAATCATGCCGAAGGCGATATGGTTAAACATTTGGTATTTTGTGTAGAAACTGAAGCTTTGAGGAGTCTCCAGACAGCATGTTCCTATGTAGCAGAGTGTACACACTCGAAAAGAAATATACATGACACCATGGAGGTGCTAATGAAACGCTCTGACACTCAACAATATCCTCTAAATGACACGAGGCAGAGAGTGCTCAGGGACAGACCCTAACAGCAGCAAACTGACGATATAATGTAAAATATGATATGGAACACAATGTCTCAACCAACCAAATCAGCTCAATTAAAAACAGTGTGTGTGTGTGTGTGTGTGTGTGTGTGTGTGTGTGTGTGTGTGAGTGAGTGAGTGTTCTTGGCAAATTACTGATTTCCCTCAGTAGGAATAAAAGTTGATTTGCAGTGATTCTTCAACAGAAACCCTGAGTGGTTGTTCCTATTGGGATGGAACTAATAACATATACCTATGGCTTGAGTCAATAACATGTTGAAGACAAAAACACACATATACATTCAAATCCACTGTGTGTAATGCATCGACGTCTCTGAGCATAAACTTTCTGAAACATCAGCAGAATAAAAGTGTTTTAGAAAGCGTTTTAGTTTGTATTATTCCTTCAACAACCCCAGCTCCTCAATTTTTGGGAAGATTAGATAAGCTTTTATAAGAATTATATTTTTTCTTCAATGCCACTTTGGTTGTTGTGTGTGCAGTGTGTAGTATAGCCTACTCTATATATCGAGGGGAAGCGAAGCAGAACACATTTCCAGTCAGGGAGGAATCCTAGTGGAATGCCTAAAGCATTCATCACAAGATGGATGGTCAGTGGAGAGAGGGAAACGCAAGGAGGGTCAAAGAAAACATTTTGTCTTCTGAGAATATATTGCTGCTAAAAACTATGAAA
The DNA here is from genome assembly GCF_964030765.1 of Micromesistius poutassou. Classification (NCBI taxonomy): domain Eukaryota; kingdom Metazoa; phylum Chordata; class Actinopteri; order Gadiformes; family Gadidae; genus Micromesistius; species Micromesistius poutassou. The sequence continues at coordinate 10,490,306 of NC_140275.1, read as the reverse complement.
AACAAATGCTAGGAAGAGATTTGGGATAAGAAACAAAATAACTTAACCAAATGGATGTGCAGCCTGGAATTTATATATGATATAGTTTAGGCCTACTGTTCTAGAAAATGTGATTATTAACTATTATTAACTACTTATTAGTAGTAGTAGTTTAGTGATTTGTGCCTTTTTATAGACTGACCACTGAATCCAACTCTAATTCGTAGACAAACAATAGGCCTACATGCTGAGATGTATTATTTAGAATTATTGACCAGAAGTTAAATCTTGTTGGATAAGTTAACCCCTTGATAAAATAGTTTTTTAAACAGCAGAATCCATCAAATTGTTTTTAAACATCAGCATCCATAAAATCGTTTTTTAAAAAGCTGCAACAAAGCACTTCGGGGTCATCCGACACATAAAAGAAGGCAGAAAGAAAAGGAAAAAAGAAAGACAGCCTAGTGAAAGGGTCACGGACGGCGGATTGTGTACGTGCGCCCGCCTCACTGAAGGACGAAAAACGCTATGACCACATCAGTAGTACTGGCTGTAGCTCTGTCTCCACTAGACGCCAACCAAATCCCCTGGTCGCGCTTCGTCTCTCAGAGACAGAGGATCAAACACTTTCACACCCTAACGTCCAAACTCATCTCGTCAGGGAGCAGAAATGGACTCTGTGAGCTTGCCGCTGCCAATTATACAAACGAACGAACGACCTGTTAGCAACTATCCAGAACTAGAAGGCACATGCTACTAAAAACTGGAAATGAGGAAAGGAAATGACAAGGACGTGGCAAACAGCAATGTGACTAGACGAATTGCCTTCGTCTATTCACAATATGACCTTTAATAACAACATAAGAATAAAGCAGTGACGTATTAAACAGCAAAAACAATCTCATACAACACAGATAAAGAAACACCCACTGCGACGATAATCTGTCTGACATTAACTTATTTCTATGGCCACTTCTATAATTATATTAATAATAATAATCCACAAGAATGTGACCTTTTCTTTAGCATTTTTGAGCAGTCTAATTAACAGCTTATGAAACCTTGCAGTAACATTAATACTATGAGTATTGAGTATGAGTATTTCTAACAGCTGAAAATGACCTGATATGTAAAAGTATTAAACATTGTAAAACGTACAACTGGAAAACAATGCAATATATACATTTTTATATCCATTCAAGAATGAAAAAAAGGATGCTAAGTATGCAAATGTGTAGTGTGCATCACTTGTTGAAACTCTTACCAATGGAATGGTGTTTTTTGCCATCAGGCTCTTTGATGTGATGTCACAATGACCAGTGATGGAATTAATTTGTTATGTTGACTGGTTTCGGTGGCTCTGTTCTTTATCAGTGTACCTGGTCCCGTGCGAGTACGTCCTGTTTTTCGCTGCTCTCTCCGTGCTTTATTTTGGCTGCTGCTTTCACACATGCATTGCATTGTTGACTCACCGCCCTCTCCAAGGCCCTGCGAAGGTAAACATTTATAAGTTAATTCAACTTATCAGCTGTACCATTCCCTCAATGAGCCAGTTCAACAAGGGCTGTAATGTTGGAGTGTAGTGTATGTTGGAAAAACATACACACATGCATACCATTTTCCCTGTAGTATGCACTAGACTCTATGTGGCAATGTTAAAAGGCATTCAGCTTCGAGGACCTGTGGTTGTGATGCCCGTTTCAAATGAAATTAGGTGAAACGGATGGCGGGAACTCTACAATTGACGGTAATTTATGCTGTGCTTTTCATACATGTGTATCGCCATGTCCATCTATGTGGCATAGAGATACGGGGAGCTAATTAGGCCAAAGCATTAACATATTTTCTCAAGGCACCTGGGAGTTTGTGGCCTGTTTATGCTTACAAGATACAACACACACACACACACACACACACACAAACACACACACAGACACACACCTTACACTGAGATACAGAAGATTAAAAACAACAAGGCCTACAGCGACTTGAACTGGGGATATGGGAATTTTAGGAAGATTAATGAGGGTTTGCAGGATCCCAAATTAAAATTGTGTCTCCATACAACCCATTTTGACAGGGGATAATTCATTACCGGCTGTCATAAGCTACAACTGGTTTTAAAAACATTGAATTCAACACACAAAGCAAAAAATAGAAACGTCTTTTGATTAATTAATTTTGCTGGCTCACTGATAGTACGATTGGTGGGTTGCCAACGTGACACAAGAGCACAACGGGCCAGTCACAGAACTGCTGCCTCAGGAAGACGACTCTTCAAACTGACTCTGGGAAAATAGTACTTTTGTATCTCTCCCCCAGCCCCAGCCCCCCCCCCCCCCCCCAGCCCAGCTACCTAAGTTATGTGCCCCTACTGAAATATGGTGTCTCAGGAGCTCCCCCGATCAATGATTGAGCACAACACGTGAGGAAGGACACACTACCATGGAGAGAGAGAGAGAGAGAGAGAGAGAGAGAGAGAGAGAGAGAGAGAGAGAGAGAGAGAGAGAGAGAGAGAGAGAGCGAGAGATAAGACGAGAGGGGAAGGGTGGGTGAAATGTGCTTGGGTCACCTTCTCATCAATCAGGCCCAGAAAACAATCTGGGAGATGTCAATACCAGCAGCATGGGGAGGTCTTCCACCGAGTGGACCAAGCCACGCACGTTTTCTACACCTGGACCGCCTGCAAATTATCGGAATTGCGGGGAGGCCCTACCTGTGCCAGGGCACCCTTAGGTGTGCTTCTGTTAAGATTGATCAGCAAAGGCTCCGTTAAAGAGAGTGAATCTTTACGAGCAAGTCATAATCCGGAGATGGGTTTGCTTAACTGGACCGCTAAGCAAGATGTTCAGCAGTTCGTTCAGTGAATTATCGGTGGGACAGATACGCATTGCTAGAACAGCATAGCCCCCGCCTGCTGCCAAATGAAGGGACAGATTCAGGGGAGATTCCGTAATAGGGCGATCATAGCTACACTTGCACCAATTTGTCTGTTTCAAAAGGCCATGATGTTCCATTGTGTAATGGTTTGGGGAGAGGAGAATGTGGTTAAGTTGTGTGGGAGGATGTAAAAGCGAGTTCTGTTCTCTCGTTTTTGATGTGGTTCTGACATCTTCCAAGCTGCAGTCCACTCTGAACTAGCTGCCTGTTGGCCAATCCGCATTCCTCTCATAATACATGCTGTGTTTCTGTTCTTGAGTGAAATCAGTAAAAGGGAGGCCACCAAGTACAACTGAGACACCATTGTGCAAACCAGATACAGTCTGAAACATAAGTATGTTATGTCAAAAATAAATTAAATCACATCAATGATATATGTGTACTTTTGTATTAATAAACCCAGGCACATTATTGTGGTGAATTTAACTTTTCAGAATATTCGTCTTTATTTCTTGCTCTGGTTTTTTGTTCGTATCTCCCAGTTACATTATTGTTATGACCCCACCATTATTGTTATTGGGGTCGGGTTGTTAAGTCTATATTTTCCACACACACACACACACACACACACACACACACACACACACACACACACACAGACACACACACACACACACACACACACACACCCCCCCACACACACACAGACACACACACACACACACACACACACACACACACACACACACACACACACACAGGCAAGGCCACACACACACACACACACACACACACACAGGCAAGGCCACACACACACACACACACACACACACACACACACACACACACACACAGGCAAGGCCACACACTCTTATTTTATCGTCCAATAAAGAGAAAAGCAAGAGGCGCACGGTGCAGCAACATACTGTATAGTATAGTGAGACGCAAGTAGAAATACACGCCCACAATCTATCGGTTACAGCCAACAGGGTCACAGGGATTCATTTATCACCCCCCCCCCAAATCAAGCAGAGAACTATCTGCAGTCTGAACTACTGAAACAGCAAACTGTTTTCAGTTTCTGCTGCCATGAGCGATGCTGGAATATACAGGGCAGGTCAACAGCAAACCCTGACTTTAACCGTTCTCATCTTCCATGGGTTTACCAAAGAATGAGGCTTCACTGCGGGTATAAAACTCAGGCCAGGTATAAATGCAACTCAAGCAGCAGGAGACACCCATCAAACTTCAATGGACCACATAGATATGAGGTTTTCAACGATTACGTTGGACTGAATGGACTCTTGGACGTCTGTGGACCAGCAGGACTGAGTAAACCCTGGCTGGCTATCACTGGTTGGACTTGGTTGTTTTCAGTCAGGACTACTGACCTCCCTCAGACAGCCAGCAGACAGCCATCCCTCTCAGCTCACTAACAACACATGCCACTGGTTCACTTTCAGGGTCCCCTGTGGTACACACGTCATACACACTTGTTCACAATGGATCACCATGTGGGACAAGGGAAATGAAAAAACGTCAGTTGAAAATCCTGGTGAACAGGGAGGGGCTTAGTATTTCGGAGCTCTGAAACAGAAATGTCCTTCTCTCAGACAGGACGTTATCCTGAGGCCAGGTGGTACCATTTGTACTATAAGTCACCTACCAGACCCTTTAATCTAAAGCTGAAATCAAATAAATACAATCAAGGAGCAGGGAGAGGGCTGCTTACGCATCTTGCTCAAGGATGTCTGCAGGTATGCTGTGGCCTCTTGGGATTAAACCCAGAACCTATTGGTCAGGAGTAAAATACCTCTAGACTGACCAGCCCCACTATAGGAGGTCATCCATCCATGTTAGGGTTTACGGAAGGTCCATGGGATTGCCTCCATTCTGCCCTGACTTTTGTAATTACTCCCAGATGATTAATTTATTATTCATGAAATGTATTTAAAGTGATGTAGCTGTGAAGTGACAGTAACAAGTAAAAGCAATTTCACAGTTTCCATGACTAAAACATACCATTGAAAGGAGGGGAATATATAACTAGCTGTGGGTTGCGGTTTTGGTTTTACTGGAATGATTGGGTGCATATGTCACACCGATTAAACTCCAAGCTCAAAGAGAACAGACTTTTCCTACATGGATGTTAAATGTTTTAAGTAGTAAAGTTAAGTTAGAAAGTAAGAGTAAAGTCATAAATAAACAAGCACATACACACATACATACGTATAGAGGTGAGTGCACACAGCACCAAACATTGTTAGTGGGATTCCGCAGCAGCCTGGTATCATGAAACAAACAAGTCATAAATCTGTGACTATTGGACAGTGTGGTCACTGCAGTCGCTGTAGCGACCCATCTTTCTCACACACACACACACACACACACACACACACACACACACACACACACACAGACACACAGTCGCAGAAGCTCTGTGGTGAAATGGAACAAAGAAAACACAAGCTTACATAAACATGATTACATAGATGGGATGACGCGACGGATGATCATTGTGTGACAAATTGAAGTATTGCTACCTGCAGAGGGTCATGTGAATGAATTCTAATATATTCCTTTGCACAATATGAGACCCCCTCTCGCAGCATTTTGTCTTTTGGGCCATTCATTCCCCAAGGGCTTGCGTTAATAATATAACCCCAGAGAGGAAGAGGGCTATCCAATTATAGTAATAATGGAATAGCTAAAACCTGTTGTGGTGAGGTTGATCATTAAATATTATGTTTTGTATTCTAAAGTATTATGGTCTGTGAAAGAAATGCACATTCCATCATTCGTTGCGATCCCACACATGGCTCAAAGGAACAGTGTTGCTCACTAGGCCCTAGCAAAAATAAACGCTGACAAACACAAAAGCCCAAAACAGGAGACTCAGTTGACCCACTGGGTAACCTGTTTATCTACAACGGAGTAAATAAATACATGAATAAAACAACATTGGGTAAATAACTTTGAAAAAAAGTGGTTAAAAAAAAAAATGTTCCATTTGCTAGACATAATATAAAGACTGAAAAAAAAATGAGCAACTAAAAAACTAAAAGCTGAGCTTTTGTGAAGAGAAAACTAAAAGTGTTTTCACTTCAGCTTCAGCTTGACCTGCCTAAAGTTTAAATAGTATCCGGACCCAACGGATAGTAAACCAGGTGTGCCTCATTGCCCTAACGAGGTAACTCTCAGAGGACTTGAACTTAAAAAACCCAACCCCAAGAAAGGCAATTTACTCCAGGAATTTAATGTCAGGAAAAAAAACCCAATCTGAATCGTCCATTGAAAAATGCAGGGGAAAGTGTAACCGGTTATTATCATCTCAAAATACCGGGATGTTGATTCAATCTTTATTTTCTAACAGAGATGTGATGAATGTGACGCCATTGAAAGACCTTGAGCACACGAGACGCTATCATCTGTGGTGTCCTCTTCAATAGTAAGGATAAGTCCCGTGTGTTGCCAGTGTGGCCTCTGTGTGCGCTACACCAAGGGCATCTGGGGCTCTCTATTTGAATAGGTCGTGCTGATTATTTTGGTAGATAAAGCCAAGCCTCATTTGTATTCTGGGATGAGCGGGCAGAGAGAGAGAGAGAGAGAGAGAGAGAGAGAGAGAGAGAGAGAGAGAGAGAGAGAGAGAGAGATGAGAGAGAGAGAGAGAGAGAGAGAGAGAGAGAGAGAGAGAGAGAGAGAGAGAGAGAAGTAAGTGCAGCACCGTCTGGAGGATCCAATACTTGCAAATGAAAACAACCCATAAGTCAAATCAATATTCTGTCAAAGATAATATTGTAAAATGGCGTACCAAAAAAACATTCTGGTCCTTGTGAGCAGTTATCCCCTTAACGGTACGATGAAGGACACTAGTCAAGAACTCCAAATAAAAGTTGCTTCCCACTTCTGACATTGTTTTGTTCATTCACTGATGCACATGCAGCTATTCCTACTTGAGAGCGATAAGTAAGGGATAATCACCTCAAGGCAGGGCAATAAACAGTTTGATATGCCCGGCTCGTGGAAGGCTTACCGGTAACCTTCCACGAGCCGGGCATATCAAACTGTTTATTGCCCTGCCTTGAGGTGACTATCCCGTTCATTCTACTTCTTGCTTGCCAACATAATAAAACAATTCAAACTTTAACTTTCTACTTTAATAATGATGCTTTTTCTTATTCGTATTGCATGCTTATTAAATGTATACTCTGTTTGAGTTCATCTCCCTCAAAAAGTAGTCCCCTTTAGAACTACGAAAAAGTGCGAGACATCAGTGGCAGACATTTTGGTTGTTTATCAAAATACCTCACCGGCGCTCCCGTAGTGCACTCCTCTGTACAGTTCGTATGTATTAAACCCGCCCCGTATAAGATACACAGATGTG
>NC_140275.1:10474393-10482863 GCF_964030765.1 Micromesistius poutassou | reverse complement strand
CACTCATTAACAATCTCCTCTCTCTCTCTCTCTCTGCTCCTGTATGTGGTTTTGGGGGCAGGATAGTGTAGATGTGTGTTGTGACTAGCGTGCTCTCCTCCCAACCTACAGGTGCACCACCCCCCCCCCCCCCCCCCCCCCCCCCCCCCCCCCCCCCCCCCGATGTCTGCAGATTAACCTGCAGACACAAGAGATCACAGCCTTGAGAAAAATGCCTAACCTCTACCTTCATGACCTTTATCTGAATTCACTGTGTGTCACTTTGGATAAAGGCATCTGCTAAATGACTGAAATAGCAAAATAGCAAATACACGTATATACAATACACAGATACACTTGCAAATCAAGCACTGATATGACGGTTGGTGGAATTTGCATTGGCTTTTATGTGGGCATACATTTTTTGCATTCAGCGAATTTGGTTGCTGAAAAGTGTTGACTTCCCTGGTATCTCCCTCCCCTCTGGGTTTCGGTTTTGTCATGATGTCGCCGAAGTCCCGGCAGTAGCGTGAATATTAAAGTCACCGCTGGCTCCTGGCCACGAACGAGGTGTGAAGAGGACCATCGATGGCATGACAATGAGGGGGACTCAGGGCCCCCCCCTGCCCATCACAGAGTGTGTTGCCCTTGGCCACCCAGGACTCCTCTCCGCTTGTCCCCACCACAACAATCCCCCCTTCTCCTCCTCCGTCACCACCGCCACCACCGCCACCGCCGCCACCGCCGCCACCGCCACTGCCACCACCACCGCCACCGCCACCCAGTCCATCAGTCAGCATCAGCCTGTTATCTGCCCATGAGTGACACTGTGATGGGGACTGACCTTTCTACCGTCCTGCTAGGAGACGTTTCATAGTTGCTGCCTTCACACACACAAATATACACACACACACACACACACGCGCCTAATCAAGTGCACATATTTTCACTCAATCACCATCAGTGTTTCCAAAAGCATTCAGCTCACACATTTGGAGTCAGCAGGAGCTTGTTTGAGCGTGAGAATTGTTTGGGCAGCGTGAGTGCGTGAGGCTGAAGGTGAAAGCGTGTGTCACACGCCAGAAGAAGCCTGAGAGACAGCAACCCTTTGCTAGCCTCATCTATATACCTACCTGCTAGCAACATCGATGTAGCTACATGCTAGCATAATCTATTTACCTTCCTGCTAGTGTAGGGTTACCCAAATTTCATGTTGCCCTTTCAACGTCTGGAACTGTACCCGGAAATGTAATAAAACAATTTTCTAATATATTTATATATTTAAGATGGCAAAGGAACTAGCCTGCTCATGAGCATTCAATTTGAGACGGTTGGTAATTAGTGTTGTGTCTATCTGATCGGCTATGATGCGACCTCTCTACGCAGGGGTCAATCTATCTACTAGATACAGCAAGCAGGCATGGCCAATTATAAATACTATACTAGACTATCATACAATATAGAATGATTCCCTATTCAAGCAGCCTACCCTAGCTTGTTTTTGGATGGATTTCCAAAGCCTAAAACCCATCATAGTAAACCGTTCTGCCCTATCCTTTACCGCTACCATCATCATTATAGATACATGCAAGCATCATCTACATATATCTAAATGCTAGCGTCATCTATATAGATAGATGCTAGCGTGACCAATATAGCATCAACCATATCTACACAACGGAGTCAGCCCAAGGCACGTCCATTCTAACCAATCTAGCAGGAGTTTTCTCATTCCGTGCATGCGAGAGTCTGGGAATACTGATATTGAAAGAATAATAATGTGCTAGTTAGGGCTAATGTGCTAGCCAGTGCAGCAGTGCTGGCTCTGTTTGTGTGTGTGTGTGTGTGTGTGTGTGTGTGCGTGCGTGCGTGTGTGTGGGCGTGTGTGGGTGTGTGCGTGTAACCCTTGTCTGGCAGCAGAATGAGATATTACCCTGAGCCGCTCCAGTAGAGGACATGCAGGCTGATGCATCGTTTACTTGGGATGATTAGAGGCGGAGAAGCGTGACGTGGACAATCTTTACCCTGTGCCACTGGAAACCGAATTTAAACCCCCGACCAGAGCATGTAGGTGGAGGGAGGGGCAGAGGACACTGGCAGGGCCAATCGTGAGTCCTTCCACCGGCCATCGCTTCAACACTGGCACGGTACGCCTCAGTGCCAGGGGGCGGATCATACCTGGCGGAGGAGCCTCCACTGAGATGTATTGAAGACTTTGTCATATTAAAAGGAATATATTTATAGCCTTTTTTGTTTCTTTTTGCTATAATTGTGATGTAATTAAAAAAATGGTTATTCATCATTATTATAATTCCCTTCCATACGCAATTACCTATTTGTCTCTTCTCAGCCATGAGGAAAATAGATAATGTACATAAATCAATAAGAAGGTCCTTATGGCAACAGAAAGGCCTAGCTTTGAAATATAATCCCACGACATAACATTGACCACAAGGGCAATAATACAATTCAAATGCATTTTTCGAGTGGTAGATTGTTTACTTTTCAAAATTCTAAAAGGTAGACAACATGATCATAAAAATGATTTTATTACCTTAATTGTTATCAGAGGACAGATACCAATATCATATTCTTCTCTTCTCTTTTATTATTATTATTATTATTTTTTTTTACAATATATTACTTTTATTAAACCTTTTTTTTTTTTATACATTGATTTATACATAGAAGCAATACGGTCAATTTATTTTGTACATGCTTTTCTGACATTCCCTGGTCAGAGGAAGTTGAAATACGGTGGGAGGGAGGGGAGGGGAATCGGAAGGGGGGGGAGGGGGGGAAGGGGGGGCGGGGGGGGAAGGGGGGGCAGTGGGTGAAGGCACATGCTTGCTCCTGTACCCAGTGAGCAAGACAGTCCATGGAGAGAGAGACAAGAGTAATAATCTTCCGCGGGCGGGTCATGTTGCGGTGAGCAGCGGCCCTCTGAGAAATGCATCATGGTCCACCTAACCCAAGCGTCCACATGTCTAAGCCTTTTTTTTTTCTCCCATTTTCCCATCTCTCTCAACCAAAGGGTTGAGCCGGGAATGTTTCCAAAAGCAATTATCCAAATCTGAAACCGTTAAATGGCGAGATGGCTATTTATAGCGATGGCAATCTTTTGATTTGAAAACAAACATTTATTAAGGATTCGGAAAAACCGGACAGATTGTGATGTTGAACCCCATTCTTGGGGACACCCCGGGTCCTCTCAGGTCCTCTCGCCGTCTGGTTATTCTGCAGGTCTGTAGGCTTGGCTGAAGAAGGGCCCGTTTTTTTGGAAGGGAAAAACGACATCACAAGAGCTCTCTCTGTTAGGTCTTAGTCCGGCAGAGCACATCAATTCATCATACTCAACTTTTAAGTCCCGGCTCTATAAAGGTTCCCGCCTTAGGGGAGCTCAGCGGACACAGCCGTCCATGGTGTGTGTGTGAGTGTGCGTGTGCGTGTGTGTGTGTGTGTGAGCAAGAGATCATTTGTGTGTGTGAGTGTGTGTGTGTATGTGAAGTACACACTCCCACAGCAGCTCCATAAGTCTCTCACCCCCAGGTGAACAGCTCTGTGATCGTACCATTGTCCTTGCACGGCCCGGGTGTGTCTGTGTGTTTCTATGGCTTCAGTGCCTCGGGTGCTTGATCCAGTTGCGTATCATCCACTTCTGTCCCGAGCAGCGCTGCACCACCAGACGCAGGCCGAAGTTGGCCTCTTTGGACATCTCCACCTCCAGGCACCGGCCAGTATCCCTGCTGATGATTGGTCCGTTCTGCAACCAACGAACCAGGGAATGATTAACGACCAGATCAAACTTGTATGAGCACCTGCATCATTAGATGGGAGCTATATAGGGCTCCTGGTTTTACCACCAGGCGTGAGGATGTTGATTAGCCTTTAGAAGCCATTTCTAAATCTATCCTGTCGTCTAGACATAAGTGTCCATCAAGATGTATAATAGATCAGCTCAGCCAAGAGTTGGTAGTGCCCACTGGGTTGGGCGGAAGTTTGACTCATCTACGTGTGAAGATTTAAAAAAAACGGCTTGTAATGGCGAATCAACATCGTGCGTGGATGTCAAATAGGGGGCCCTTGAAGACGACGTGTGTCAAGACAGGTTCCTGTGGGAGCAGGGAGCAATACAATGCCGCGTTGTTCGTTTGTGGTTCTCTTACCTGCGTGAAGTCCCACAACCTTTGAGAAACCCTGGACACAGCGTCACACTTCTTCAATGCCGGCGTTCGACCCCTACCGTCGTCCACCAGGCATTTTGTGTCGGGCAGGAAGCTGGTTGACCCCAGAGGTCCTAGCTGGAGAAGTCCTTCAGTGGAATAGCGAGCCAGCTGTGACAGGTGGAAGAGAAACAACAATGTGGGTCTGCCCGGGGAGAACGCTATTAACAATTGAAGATCTCCCCCCACTCACCCCACTATCCCCCCCCCCCCCCCCCCCCACCCCCCACACACATACACACACACACACACACACACACCCGAGAAATGTGATTGTGTACTTTGTAGAGAGTGACTCGCCGTGTGCAGTGCTATGAGACCTGTGGAGCAGCTCTGGGGTAAATTGTGTTATCTGGCCGTAATTCAATGACCAAAACAATGGAAAGCTCACTGGGAGAAGACAAGTATTTTCACTGCAAACCTTTAATGATATCACGGTCCCTTGGGAACACGGTGGTAGTGGTTTGGGCTTTGCGCACACAAAACTCGCTGATTCAGTTTATTAATACGAGTGTTTTTCAACCGGCCCCCTACAACTTGATCCCCGGACGTTTAATCCGAGTACGCAGAGCCCCTTGGGGAACTGTGTGTGCGTATCTATTACGTAAGGCTACAGTGGGGATAACATCTATTATTCATGGTCTTGATCCTCTCTGAGAAATGAGATGCCAGCGATGGACGGGGGAGAGAGGGGGAGATAGAGGGCCGGGGCATGGAGGTGTGGGCTGGGGTCGTAGGGTCATTGATTCAGCTCTGCTCTGAGAGAGAATAAGCTTATGGACACACAACAGTACAACACACACACACACACACACACACACACACACACACACACACACACACACACACACACACACACACACACACACACACACACACACACGCTGTACGACCGGGCCAGGTTACCTATATTACATCAGGGCTGGGGAAGATCAATGTAACAGAACGCCGCTAAACCCATTGTGCTGATAAGCTAGGACGCTGCATTGAGCCCTCGATAGATGAATAGATGCCACTAGCATCTGTGGAGAAGGTACACGTGCCCATTATTATTTCTGCTCAGCCTCAGGCTCAGGTTGCTCGTAATATTTTGTTTGCGGGGGACGCTGATTAGGTTCCTGAGGGAGTGGAAACATTTTAGAGGCGGTTTTAGAGGCAGCAGAGGTCTTGCTACTTACAAGATATGATTTCCTGTAAACAAAGCTCTTGCGATTGGTACTGTAAAATAGAGTACGTTTGTGACAAATGTCAATTAACCTGAACAATGAATACTTCAGTGGTCATTTTGGGATGGACGTTGCAGTGATTGTTGTTGTTGTTGTCGATATGATTGTCTGATGATTTTGTCTATGATTTCCTGAAATTAGATACATTGCCTTTAGTGTGTGTGCAGCAGTGTTTGCTTAAGGGAGATTCGTGCTAAGTGGTAGGCGCACACAAGGGGATTTGCTATCATATTCAAATTAACTTTATCATGCGGCAATTTATCACAGTTAAAGTCTCAAGGGAATTTGGGGTGTCCACTCCGAAAAAAAAAACTGCTTAAACAGTAGCTCTTTAATCTTCCCAATGCTTCTGGGAATTTCCTTCATTTTTGCATTATAATTGGCATCCACAATAAAGAAAAATAGTTGGATAAAAATGCTGAGGAATGCTGTATCAAACAATAAGTGACGTATTTTCTTTTATTATACTAACCTTATAGCCACATAATGCAGATGTATTTCATTCTCAATGTGCTTCTATAAAGATTACTATTCTGATTAGTACAGCTTATATTTCCGATATTTATTTGGTTTATTTCCATTCTCATCCACATGGCGTCATAAGCTGCGAGTCTTTGGTCTTGCCAGGTCTGAGTGCTGTGAAGGGTTTATGAACGCAGCATAAACTACGAGTGGGCACAGAGAAATACAAAGCCTAGTATAATCCTCTTTAAAACCTGTTGACGGCTACGTCAACAGAGTTTAGAGCTCAACACACTACCATCCACAACAATTCTAGTGCAAATAGTATTGAAAAATTAAGCTGTTCTCATGCAGGGACACTAGATGTTATACTACGAGAACTAATTGTCTTAGCTGCCGTAAACACAGTTCAAAGTTTATCAGAAGAAGCTAATTACAAGATTCTTAATTACAAGCTATAGGTATGTATGTCTGTGTGTGTGTGTGTGTGTGTGTGTGTGTGTGTGTGTGTGTGTGTGTGTGTGTGTGTGTGTGTGTGTGTGTGCGTGCGCGCGTGCGCATGTGTGCGTGTGCGCGTGTGTGTGAGCTTGTCATTATAGCCGTGTGTGTGTGTGTGTGTGTGTGTGTATGTGTGTGTCTGTGTGTGTGTGTGTGTGTGTGTGTGTGTGTGTGTGTGTGTGTGTGTGTGTGCATCTGTGTGTGTTTGCCCGTGCATGCGTGTGTCTGTGTATGTGCACGTGTGTGCGTGCCTGCGTGCGTGTGTGCGTGCATCTGTCTGTGTGCTTGCGTGTGTGTGGGTGCGTGCGTGCGTGCGTGCGTGCGTGTGTTTCTGTGCATACTATCAGAGTGCGGCCGTCTCCCGGCCCCCTTGCTCCTTGCACCGCGGAGCGACGGCGCCTATATCTGAGATTAGCCTTTGTGATTTGAAAGGTCTCGCGCTGGCCTGCCTGCCTGGCTGCGCGGCTCTGAAGGCTCTCTCTCTCCCCGGGGACAGAGTGGTGGACGGTGATGTAAGTACTGCTACTAAGTCCCTTATAACGGGGACTTAAGAGGCTCCATCAAGGAGCTGAGGTAGGTGAGGTCAAGCAACACTTTATATCACTGATGTAGGAGCCTATTCACCTCCTAGATAGAATGCCTAGTCCGACCCAGTGTGTGTATGTGTGGTTGCTTGTGTGGGTAATCCCTTCCTTTTGCATCTGAGCACCTATCAACAGTTGCGTGTATGTCTATCTCCCAAATATGCAGTCATCCCTCTATAATACTAAATACAGCATGAGCCTGTTGGACTTGTGTGTGTGTGTGTTTGTATGTCTGCATGTGCCTGTTTGTGAGTATGTATGTGTGTGTGTGTGTGTGTGTGTGTGTGTGTGTGTGTGTGTGTGTGTGTGTGCGTGCGTGTGTGTAGGTGTGTGCGCAGTCACGTGGATGTGCATGAGTGAGTCTGTGTGACATTGCATGTGCTAAATATTGCCACAAGGGAAGGGGAGGGGGAGGATACAAAGTAACCCATTTCCTAGAATTTTTTATTTTATTAAGGGGGCCGTATACATTTTTCACCACAGAAGAAGAAGAAGAAGATGAAGAAGATGATGAAGAAGAAGAAGAAGAAGAAGAAGAAGAAGAAGAAGAAGGAGAAGGAGAAGAGGAAGAAAGCAGTGTTTATAGACTACAAAGGGAAATGACATTCGTCCCGTTCCCCCCGATGCAGTCACCAGCGTAACGTAATAACACAAAGACCCCCTCTACATTTGTTGACTCCCCCAGGGGGGAGCATGATTAAAAGAGCTGGCGTGGCTTTACATCAAGAGAGAGAGAGAGAGAGAGAGAGAGAGAGAGAGAGAGAGAGAGAGAGAGAGAGAGAGAGAGAGAGAGAGAGAGAGAGAGAGAGAGAGAGAGAGCCCCAGAGAGCTGCAGCAGGAACCCTTCATATTCTACCATGCCACTTCTAATGAACCTGTCACTCAGAGAGGGGGTGAGGGGGGAAGGGAAGGGGGGAGAGGGGTGAGAGTGAAGTGTGAAGAGGGCGGGGATAGGGGGATACAGAGAGAGAGTGGAGAGGTGGACAGGGAAATAGAAGGGGTAAGGGTACAAAGAGGGAGATAGGAAAGAGAGATAAGAGAAAATGGGGAAGGCAGATGAGAGAGAGAGAGAGAGAGAGAGGATAGATAAAAAGAGAGATAAAAGGAGTGAGAAGAGATGAAGAGAACAGGGGGGAGAACTGAATCTGAGAAGGTGGAGACGGAGAATTCTGCATAAATTACATTTGCATCATTTGTGTATTTGGCATTTAGTTTTGCTTCCACTGCATAAAGTAAAAGAATGCCACAAAGAAGGAGGCCAACATCCACAACAGAAACCGACATCCTCTGTCAAAGCAACTTCAAGGTCACTACCTGGAATTTGGGTTGTTTTTCAATTTTAGGAGGACAATGCTAAGTGTTCAGTTTTTGCTACATTTTCTGATGAGCGTGCACAATCTTGAAATCCATTCCAGACACCCACCACCCTCTGGGAAGTCTTTGGTTTCAGTCCTACTCGACTGTGTCTGTAGTACGAATCACAACCCCAGCGCCTCAT
>NC_140275.1:10381893-10469393 GCF_964030765.1 Micromesistius poutassou | reverse complement strand
TGTGTGTGTGTGTGTGTGTGTGTGTGTGTGTGTGTGTGTGTGTGTGTGCACGTGCGTGTGTGCGTGCATCCTTGTGTGAGTATGTGAGTGTGTCTCTGTGTGTGTGTGTGTCTGTGTGTGGGAGGCCCATTCGATTTGTACAGTTGCAGCATCGGGTGTTTGTCATGTATACCACATCAGTCCTCTCTATGGGACAACCTGGGTAATGACAGTGCGCTGTGGCACTCTG
Organism: Micromesistius poutassou; assembly: GCF_964030765.1. NCBI lineage: Eukaryota > Metazoa > Chordata > Actinopteri > Gadiformes > Gadidae > Micromesistius > Micromesistius poutassou. The sequence goes on along the minus strand of NC_140275.1, from coordinate 10,469,164 downwards.
TTGGTAATTACATCGGAGAGAGGATGTGACCAGATTAGCTAATTTTTCACAAATGGATCGGCCCACTAAGACATTAAAGGTATTCTCCGATGATTTTTACCACCTGGACCTATTGTTTGCGGTATAATGGCCTCCATGCCTCACCCAAGCTCCCCACCAACGCTATTAGCATGGCTAGGGTTAAAGCGTCCTGCTTCAATGCCTTTGTTCACCTAGCGCACAGTCCCATTGTGTCCTGTGTGCTGCTGCACTCAGACGCATGTCCTCTACTGACAATCACGCCGTTTAGCATAGTTTACAAGGCAATAAGTTTGGCGGTCGCCGCCATTCATTAGGAAATGTAGCAGCTTATTCTTTAGCCTTTCCATCTCGTAAGAACTTGAATGCAATTAGGAGCACCAGAGTTGACAATGATGAACTGTAGGGTGTCTCACATCGACTTCTGCCGTCACTCCCCGGTCTGTTGGGGGGCGAGACCCCACCTCTAAGGGAATGAGCCCTGCCTTGCACGATCCGCACCCCAGCAGTGAGAAGGTCGATTAAGGGGGTTGAAATGTGAATTCTGAATCTACTACTTTCTCTAGAGGACTGCGGTGAATGTCTGAATGAGAAAGTTTGAAGAAGGTAGAAGTACTACAAAGCCAAGAGAGCTGGGAGAACAAGAGTCCATGGTCTTAGAAACACTTTTACGAGCTCTGGTTTTCAAACCACCACGGTCTGCAAGTTCAGTATCCTCGTCTCGACTGTTTATTGACAAGAGCTCAACCTAGTTTTTAGAAACTTATTTGACATTATATATATGATATTAATAAGAAGAAGATGAAGAAGAAGAAGAAGAAGAAGAAGAAGAAAAAGAAGAAGCAGAATAAAGTCCTTTACAAGTCCAGTCCTTTTTTAAGCCAGTGGAAAGATTTGCAGGTGCTGAACTTTTCAACCGCACAACCAATAAGAGTTTATGTTCACCCGAGGCTGTGGATGTACTGAGGACCTAGCAAGTTCCCTAGTAAGTAATTCAGTGTTGGAGTTTGCTTTGTTTGAGGAGAAGCTAAATTAAGGTTGCTTTGGGAAAACTCTAAATGTCTGCTCCCTAATGATGAGACAACAATGAACGCAGCTTAAAATATAAAAAGAAATATAAACTCACGTTCATGGGAATGTTCCAGGCCATGTACACGTGGGACTTGTACTCATCCATCCAGACCTCGGCAGCACGCAGGGCGTTGCGCTTGGCATAGTAATCAATGTCATTGTTGTATGGCTTCTTGGTGCGCTCGATGTGGGCCACTCTTGAGCAAGGCAGCACCTCCATGCTGCCACCGCACTGCCACACCTGCACACACATAAGATGAAACAGTTTCATGTGATGGGGTGATTACAGAGAGCTCCTTTGCAGTTTGAGTTATGACAATGTGTTGCTGTTATGCATGCCTGAGATTTTTAGCTAAACATTGAAAAGGTTTCATGCTGTCAAAAAAATGCAGTATTGGGCTAGGTGCTTTAGCAACAAGGAGATCATATTCACTGCGAAATGTTGCAGTGCAAATACGAATTGCATGGAATCAGGTGTTTTGTGTATATTTCTCGGTTGCTGCTTCGACAAAAAAACGAGAAGGTCCACATATCTTGAATCACATTTTCATGGCAGATGCATTCATTCATGTTTTTAAACTGCATTCCATTTTTCAGTTTGGTGAGCAGTCACTTCAGTCTTTGTACAGTAAAATGTCTCTGTACACTAAATACGTGGTATTGCCATGGATAATCAGCCTCAATGTCTAGCTTCCTTCCAATTCTTTTTGTCTAGTGATAGTGATGATTTGGATTGTCAAACTGATAGTGACTTTGGAAACAAAGGATAGATAATATTCTACCGGCAAGATATTCAAGTCCACAAGGCAACGCCGAGAGAGTATAATGAAAAGTTCTTCTGGCACGCCGCTTTACTGTCAGGGGAAATTTGGCCTTATCAAGATTTTACCGTTGAAGATCCGCCTCCCTGTTTTATATCTACATGGGCACGCGTTCATTTCTGACACACCAATTAGATGCTATGCATCATTATTTTCTGCTGAACAGATGGGAAAAGGTAGAAAAGTAATGGACTCCACGAGGCAGCCACCATAAACGAGACTGGAGAGCCAATAACGACCACAAAACCATGACTGCTGAACACCAATACCTGCATCATAACGACCAAGTACATAAAAAGTATACAGCTATATAAAATCCACTTCATCAACGTTAGCGCCTGACCAACGATTGTTCGTCGCCGTACAGCGATAGTATGATACATACAATGATAGCGGCTCGCCGTATGAAGATAGGAATTATCATTGCATAACTAACTATCGTACGGTAACATAATCAGTGAATTAGTCACCATACAGTGTATGTGGCTCTACAAAAATCGCATGTGACCAATGACCACACATCAGCCACGTGAAAACCAAAGTGGAATCGGCAGCTCCTACGCCCTGCTGGAACAACGCCTGACCATCTCTATAGTCGCCCCGCAAAGCGACAGAAGAGAAAACCTGCCGAGGAAGCATAACTGCGAGAGGGGGGGGGGGGGGAGGAGGAGAAAAGAAGCGAGGAAGAGGAAGTGACAGGGGGCCATATGGTGTGTAGCACAGTGGTTCACAGAACGCAAGGAGGGTGGGGGGGGGGGAAAAACAAAAAGGTCTGCGTGAAATGCATTGAGGTCATCGGAAAAAAAAAAAAAAAATACCGCAAGCAGAAAATGGAAGCAGACGTGGTTGCGGTAGGAAGTGAGCCCCCTGTGTGAGTGCGAGGGTGGGAACAGCAGTCTCATAATGGGGTGGCATATGGCCTCGGTCCTCCAAAAACTACAGCCGCCGAGCCCCCCTGTCTCTTAATGACAATCATCGCATCGTTTACAACAGACGTTCCGGCTTATTAACACTTCCCTTGAACCTGGAAACACATTCCCGCTCACCGTCTCGTCAGAGGACGCCCGCCTCAGCTGGTGCCACAGTGAGCGTATAAAAGGAGGAATAAAGGGTAGAACCCCCCCAGATACATAATTAAGTCAGGGATAATACAGTCAGTAGGGGAGGACTCTGGTGCCACTGCTGCTGCTGCGGCGGCGGCGGTGGCGGCGGCTCTGCTCTTTGTTATCAGCCTTCTACCTGCTAGCGAGGGAGGGATGGCGGTGTTGACATGGAGGACCTCGTGGGGGTAGGGGGATGGAGGCTGACTGTAAGAAGTTAACTTGATGTGGGTGATAAACTAGGCCTTGTAATAACCGGATGATTGGACAATATGCTCTATATCCTTGGGATATATTTTCAATAAAGGAATTTAAAATGTAATCAATATTCATGCAGGCATTTATAACCTGCATGTTTAAATTAAGGCTGGTTGATGATGTATTGCATTAATTAACTCACAGCGTATCCAGTGGTAGAAGTCAAAAACGAAAGCACTTTGTAAAATGACTTTTTAAAAGTGCTGTATAAATTTAGTTCGTCAACATCATCAGCAATCTGCCGTGGGTACACCCCATTTACCCAACACACTGTAGCTAATCAAGATGGCATCACCATCATCAAATCAGAAGCAAATCAACAGGGAAACTGACAGGCCCCATACAGGCTATCCACATGGAGCCACGCGATCCAATCAGTGAGCCCGGAACCATATGGCCAAGCGCACACAGTGCTTATGGAAATGAGACAACACCAAATATTTACCAAGTTCTTTCCGTTTTCCTAATTCCTGTGTCACCTCAAATCTCTCTATTAAATATGCGTGTGTCTGTGTGTGTATCTGGAATCAATAACGTACATCTTAGGAATGCGTGTACGTAGACATTTGTGTCTAAGTGTGTGTGTGTGTGTGGGGGGCTGAGTGTCTACTGGTGTGTGGATGTGAATGTTTTAATACTAATTAAAGTGTGTGTGCAGCCGCTCTCCTGTGCTCACCTAACCTCGATCGCCCAAATCGATTGGCCCGACCGGACCCTCCTCAGTACTGTTGATCCATGGTGAACCGGCGCCAGAAGACAATTCATTAGACCCATAAGAGTAGGTGTGTGTGTGTGTGTGTCTGTGTGTGAGTCTGTGTGTGTGTGTGTGTGTGTGTGTGTGTCTGTGTGTGTGTGTGTGTGTGTGTGTGTGTGTGTGTGTGTGTCTGTGACTGCGTGTCTGTGTCTGTGTGTGTGTGTGTGTGTGTGTCTCTGAGTGTCTGTGTCTGCATGTCTGTGTGTGTGTGTGTGTGCGTGCATGTGTGTGTGTCTGTGTGTGCGTGTGTGTCCGTGTGTGTCTGTGTGTGTGCGTGTGTGTAATGGCAGGTACAAGCCTAATGCTGAAGCCTAAGCGCTTGCTAATTGTAGTGGGCCACGGTGCTGAGCTCAATTTAACAGTGTGCTGCTTTGGGTTCGTTAGCCAGGTGTTCAAAATCAATAGCCTGAGCTGTGTTGTGTTGTGTGCTTTCGTGCATTATGTATAACACACACACATACACACTTACACACAAGTACACACACACACAAACAAACACACGCAACCACGCAGGTATTTTGAGGACAAACTTTGTTCATTAAATGTGTTGATATGTGTAATTCAGGAGCCTTCCCACTGGCATTAAAAACTAATTAAAGGACATTATTATTTTCAGTACACCGTATCCTACGTTGGGAAGCTAGCAGATAGCAACAGGTAGCTTTATAACTGGGTGTATTATGTTGCTTTATTATGTTTTACACTTGATACCAGGCAATCATTACTGGGCCAAAGTTGTGTTCGGCTGGATAACATTTGTTGAGAGTATTTAAACATGTTTTAATGAGATGAAGATCATGGTTTGTGAAGTGTTTCAGGTCAATTGGTCTTGATACTTGTGACAGCATTTTCTTTTAACGATATTCCCTGTGAGCACTTGTCCACCCATTGAATATAATATGTCTGCACATGTTGTGGCCGATACATGATCCAAAGACTTTGAATAATAAACTAGCAGAGCAATTATAAACTAACTTAGGATTTCCTTTCTTCCTTACTCCCATTGTACTCATTTTCTTCAACAAAAAATGCCACCTGCGATTGGGAGCAAGCTCTTGGCATGATCTCCCATAATGCACTGCAATTACTATGGCAGTTGTCAAGGCTGAACTCATAAAAATCTCCCCTTTATAGCCAACTGTATCACCGGCGCTATTTATACACGTAGTGGATGGATTGATCAGAATCCTATCTCAAGGTAATTTGGCTCATTCAAATCACAATTTTGTGTTCCATCTGTAAAATTCTAATGATGTGGATTCTTCAGGAAAATCGGGACAAAACGTGTAATTATCAGATCGCATTTGAGCTAAAATGAATGGAAATCATCTGTTTCCTGGAAAGGTAGTTAACCGCAGGCAACCCGTGCAACAACCAGATAAATTACAACCTACAACAAACACTGATGGCTTAGAATAAGCAGCAAGTGGATCTGTTCACACTCTTTGAAGACAGAGGTTAATTAATATATGTGAGCTCAAGCACCTCGCATATTAAACCCTGTTCACACTGGGAACCGCTGCAAAGTCGATGACACCCTCTATAAATCACTATGCTACTTCTATTTATATGATAGGAAATGTACAGTATATGCATCAGTAGCGTTCAAAATATTGAGTGTCTATATATATATATGTTTATAAAGCATCATGCATGGGTTTACATCAAACAAGCTTTTCACGGATGCGACAGACTGCTCAGGCTCTCAGCAATTCACTGGGAGGAGATTTAGGAGGAATATTAGATACAACTAACTGTCCTATAAACAGCCAGCAGCACAGCACATGGAGGGAGAGAGAGAGAGAGAGAGACATAGAGTGAATATATGGATAGAGAGAGAGATATGGATAAAGAGAGAGTGAGAGAAACGGACAAAGCAACCGACAGAGAGAGAGGCAGACAGAGCGAGGGAGAGCCACAGAAGGGAAGCCGGTGAGAACGAGCAAGAGATATGGATAGCGGACGAAAGATATGGAGAAAGAGAAGGAGAAAGAGAGGGAGATAGATGGAGCGATACACAGGCGAGAGAGAGAGAAAGATGGAGAGAAATAGATATGGATTGAGAGAAAAAAATAGGAAAAGACAGAGAGAACAGGCAAGAGATATGGAGAGAGAGCGAGGGATAGCTTGTGAGAGATATGGAGACAGAGAGAGAGAGCGATGGATAGAGAGAGGGAGAGAGAGAGAGATGGATAGAGAGAGAGGGAGAGAGAGAGATGGATAGAGAGAGAGGGAGGGGGGGAGGGGGAGAGAGAGAGAGATATGGATAGAGAGAGACAGAGGGGGGGGAGAGAGAGAGAGAGAGAGAGAGAGAGAGAGAGAGAGAGAGAGAGAGAGAGAGAGAGAGAGAGAGAGAGAGAGAACCAATCCTGGTGAAGCAGCAGGCTGCCGGTACATTCATGCATGTCATGTTCAAGGATATCTTCGGATTGAACCACTACACCCTCGCCTGCATCTGTGGGGCTATGATGCACGATCATACTCATTGATAGCACCTTGAAACCACTTTATTGATCCCCAATTCCCAAAAGATTATCCTTTACTTTTTATGAGCCTCGGTGTGTGTACGTTATTACATTAGGTAAAATATGTATCAAACGCGAAAACATTTGCATTTGATACATATTTTACCTAATGTAATAATGTTGAAATAGGACTAGATAATACAACTTTAGTGCTCTGTGTATTCACAGATCACAGATTCAAATAAATATCATGGTGTGAACTCAACACACTTCAACACACTGCCCACTAGAGTCTACATAATTAAAGTCCATCCGACATTTACATTGAATAATACAAAATTAAAAATGCCATCCCCCTCATTAACATCAATGACTTAACGGAGAGCGTTTACTTTGATGTAGTGGTAATGGAATCGCTAATTTAATTTAATCGCCACTGTACATAGTGTTAGTCAATTGGTGCCGGTCCATTTGGACCGAAAGCACTGCAGGGCTGCAGGGCACATAAGCCATTAAAGGCATAAAAGGCTATCAGCAGTGGTAAACATGATTTCATAAGCACCATTACACTATATAATCAATAAACAGGCAGAGAACGAGCTGCGAATGCGAGCGCTCCTGAACCTGGGATACTTGGGTTGTTGGGTTTCTTTTGCATTTTCTGTATCAAGCCTAACATCAGCCTGAGCTGAAGTCGTCTTCATCATACAATCATCATCTCATCATCGATCAATTATTGGGGTGTCCCTTTGGTGGTTGACGCTTGAGTGCTTTCACTGACACCGCCAGACACGACCTTGAGGGGTTCTCTGATCTGAGCTGGGTTCACCGGAGGTGGCTGACGAGATTAAAGATGGATTAAAAAATTTGAAGATGGCGGTTATTTTTTTTCTTCAACCTGTAATTTATGGGAAATCACGGTGCCTCATTGTGTTTCCCTCTACAGCAAAGACGTGTGCTGCACATATTAAGCGTGCAGGCAGAACACCGCGTTCCGTTCTTTGTTTCCTGCAGTCAAGACACGTTTGCAAATGACATGTTTGCAAAGAAAGGCGGATCTCATGATCTATTCACGGCATCACCTCTCTCCACATCCTTGTATGGATTCTCCCTATACAAGCCCTTGTTTCATGGAAAGCACCAAACACAACAAAGGAAAATCTTGTGAACGAAAATCACACAATTTACACTCCCATGTCCCGGGTGCCACTCTGCACCCGCCACTCGGCGCTGAATCAGACATGACTGTCTCTTAGTGAGCCAACTCTGTTCCCCCCCACGGCCCGGGCTGTCGATAAGACGCGTGAGCGCGAGGACGGACGCAAGCAATCTGGGCGCCGGAGCGAGACGACGAGGGCGGGTGGAGGTCACAACGGCGTCCTTTATATTCCCATCCATCCGGCGAGGAGGAGGAAGAAGCCCTGCTTGGTCTGACTGACGGCTGCAGAAATATGATCCTGCAGCAGAGATGTAGCAGCCGGACATCCGCATTTACCCGGGCAGTGGCTGGAGCGTTTTGAGCAGATTGAGGAGGATCAGGTTGAGTTCATCTGGCCACTCAGTCATGCATTATGGATGACTGAGGCAGAGGAATGCAAATGGCTAACAAGCGTTGAAAGTTGATATTATATAATATAATATCGTTATTTATTGTGATTGGCGCTTACCATTTATAGGGGTTCAAGATAGGTATCATAAGGAGCTGGTAAGAACCCTAGTTAGAGCCCTAGACTGCGGACATTTGGATTTAAACCCAGAAGTTATATCTCTTTAATGCCTGGTACACACCAACACACACACACACACGCACACAGGCACACATGCACAAAGACACACACACACACACACACACACACACACACAGTCACGCATGATCACAGACACATCCGAACACACATGCACAAACACACACACACAGGCACAGACGGTCACAGACACATACGAACACACACACACACACACACACACACACACGCACACACACAAAAAAACAAAGAGATTACGCTTTCCATGCTGAGTAGAGGTTAAGGAAGAGAACCTTCACCTTCCAGGCTGAACACCTGCGTGGCGTTCATGCCGGCAGCCTTCCGGACAGTTCAGCGCCATCTGTGACCCTGACACCGCCCACCGTCGCAGGGTCAGAGGTGTCAGACCTCAGTTTGATGTGGACCCGTGAGGACAAGACGGGCTTACTGAACATTGGTCTGCTGTCTACTTTTAGCACATCGGTGTTACGGCCATTGTGATAGTTGCCCTCACATCCTGTTCATCATGTTGACCTTGTTCCGTCTAAAAGGTCACACATGGTTGGCCACAGACAAACCCAGACATACACACACACACACACACACACACACACATACACACACACGCACACACACACACACACACTTGACATTTGCCATGGGCCGACGGGGAACAAAGGCTGGGCTAATGCTGAGCATTTCATACATGCAGGAAAACATCCTAATGCCTGTAGTGTAGATCTGGTTATGAGCGGTGCACTCAGAAAAACATGTGATACAAAACATGACAGAGAATGCTTAGCAATCCATTTAAGTCCCCTCGTTTCGGCTAAGGTCATGTTTGGTCAAGCATCTTATTTACCCTTTAAAAATTATTAAAATGAACGCTTTACTAAAAGGGATTGTAGACTCAGAAATCCACAATTAGGTCTAGCCGTCGTTTGGTTAGTTCCTAAACTGTGCCTCCATACGAGTGAGCCGTCATGCCTTTGACAGTTTTTGGCGTGCGCTCTGTCACACACCTTTACTGTTCACTCCTTCCCCAAGGGCTGTCACGGTTGCCAGTGTGATGTGATGTTGCCATGGTGATTATGAGCCTGCCTTGTCTAAGAGAGGCATGGTGACCGTGGCACTACTGTGGTGTTGCATGGACAAATCATTACACGCACACACATACGCACGCACGCACGCACGCAAACACACACACACACACACACACACACACGCACACACAGACACAGACACACACACACACACACACACACACACACACACACACACACACAAACAAACACACACCACACACTAACTCACACACGCACACCAGGCAGTGAGCAGAAAGATAGCATCGATTAGGAAGACCAATGAAAGACCTGGAAACAGCAGAGTGTAAACTTGGTTCAGCGAGCTGTAAACCTAGATGAGAGGGATCGCCAATGGAATCACAAGTCCAACATCCTACTGAGGACAAACCGGCGGCCAGCAGAAGGTGAGGGGGGCCACGGCCGGCATAAGGGGCGCGCAGTCCTTCGACGGAGCGTGTCACCTCGACATTTTGATGCCCACCTAAGATGTTTGGTTATGAGAAAGCCCGTGATGGTAATTGACCCTCCCCCGCCTTTGGTTTTTATTAGACAGTTGGTAAATCGCTTTTAGAGTGACTCACTGTTCTCTGCACTAACTCATAGGCCGGGTGGTCTCGCTGCCATATCCAAGGGAAATATCATGATTACAAAATACTGTCCCTATCTGCTGGCGGATGATGTACCGTTTGTGAGTGTACAGCCCCAATTTCTTAGGAATTTATCTGCCTTGTTTCTGGACTGATCCGCATGCAAGTGTAAGGTGCTTTGAGTGCTTCCCTGGTTCCTTCGGAGTGAGCTTCACAGTATTGAACACAAAAAATGAATACCTTCCACGTCGACATAAATCAACAACGGCTTTATTGTGTTTATTTTTTCATCCAAGGGTTCTGTAATATAATATGGGGCAGGATAGTCTGGGATGTTTGACACCGTTACACAGACAAATAAACAAACAATTTGCCTGAGCCTGACTCACCGCATGTCACCACAGAGCAGAGCCAGAAATTATCTACAAATGCCACCTTGGGGCATATAAAGTTATATTCTATTCTACCATGTGTCTGTAGTCTGTAGTCAACCTCATACTTACAGTGGTAGGCATAAGTTTAGGCACCCATGCTAAAGTTGACTAAAAAGAGGAATAAAAAATCATCTTTTGGAAATTTATCTTAATGCCTTTATTAAACAAATGAGGAAAAATCCAAACTTTAAGGAAACCAATTTGCTTTGTGAATGAATAATGTATCGTGAATAAATAAATGTTCTCCATTAAAATACAGGGTGCATAAGTATAGAGGCTAAGGCTAACTGAAAAGAACCATGCCAATAAGTATGGTGAAGGGTATGTGATGATGTGGGGCTATTTTAATTCCAAAGGTCTATGACTTCATCAGGATGCATAGTATCCTGGATCCATGAAATAACTGGCTTTTAAAAATAAAAATCTGCCTGCCTCTATGGGAAATTAACATGGGGTGTCTATACTTATGCACCCTGTATTTTAATGGAGAACATTGATTTATTTACAATACATTATTCATTCACAAAGCAAATTGGTGTCCTTAAAGGTTGGATTTTTCCTCATTTGTTTAATTAAGGCATTAAGATCAATTTCCAAAAGATGATTTTTTATTCCTCTTTTTAGTCAACTTTAGCATGGGTGCCTAAACTTATGCCTACCACTGTAACTGCTTCGTAATGTCTTAAATCTAAAGAAAATATTTCACCGCAAGTCGCTTTGAATAAAAGGAACTAAATATTCAAAATGATAAATAGTAATAGTAAGTAATAACTGTGACTATGGACAAAACCTTAATACCTTTATTCATACTATATGCTAACTAAAGCCCTGTGATATGTCTCAAAGTGCAAAGTGATCCCCAGTGAGCAATCCAGAACCTCTGCATTGAAACGTTAACTTATTCACTGCAGCTGTCTCCTTTTTCTATCATGAGGAGGTGAGCAGCTTCTCAGAAGATGCTCATGACAAGTCTCTCTGAAGTCTCTCTGAAGGCAAGACACTCTCAGCAGAGTTACCTTCCCTATTACAGGAAATTGTAAAGAATTATGTAGATAATTATGGTAATTAAAACGGCCCAGACTTTGACATTTTCTTTTCTCCTATTTGTCTATTGTTGCAAAGACAACCAACCACTTAGTTTCTTCAAGAGCCTGGTGACATTGTGACTTCTGAAAGTAAGGCATTCAATTTGTCTATCTGTTGTGCTGATAGTTTTTCGTTATCAAAAGCAGTCATAAAATTCAAAGTCATACTTCGCAAACGATCATTCTTGTACAAATGATTTTAAGCATAACAAATAATGTCTCTGTTAAATCTCTGAGTCTCTATAGTTATGTTTAAATATGCTAATGATGCGGTGGCGTCCTCATTTTTGGAATTCACTTATGTATCAGCAGAGTGTGATACTCTAAGGCTCGCTCTCGTCTCCTGGAATATATAATAAGAAATCTTCAAAGCATCGATGGATGAAGGCTCCATCCTTCATCATGCCCACATGCACACAAACGTGCACACACACACACACACACACACACACACACACACACACACACACACACACACACACACACACACACACGCTCCGTCTTTTCCGTCAGAGAGCGTACGAGGGAAATATGATGGAAGATGTATATGCAGAGTCCTCCTCCTAATCTGTCTGTCTGTCAAAACCTCATTCTGTTCACAGTAGCCTCTCCCTCTCCTCACACTCCTCTCTCACCGCTCTGCCTCATTCGGCTCAACGCTCTTCAAACGTTGGCCTTGTCAGATCTCCCCCGCTTTCCATAAAGTCTACCATATCTTAATTCTCCTCTTATCAGTTGAAGTAGGTGAGTAGTTAGTTACTCGCTCTCTCTCTCTCTCTCGCTCTCTTTCTCTCTCTTTCTTGCTCTTGCTCTCACTCTCTCTCTCTCTCTCCATCTCTCTTGCTCTCGCTCTCTGTCTCTCTCTCGGTGTGTCTCTCTCTCTCTCTCTTGATCTCTCTCTTGCTTGCACTCGCTTGCTCTCTCTCTCTGTGTCTCTCTCTCTCTGTCTCTCTCTCTCTGCTGGATGGCACTGCACAGGGATGAAGGCGGTCGGTTGACTTTAGGAAAGCATCATCCGTCATTCACCTCAAATCATTGGGCTATGAAACCGAACACGAGAGGGTTGGACGATGCAGAAAATTCTCTGAAATCACTGCAGCTATTAGAGTGGTAAAGATGGGTTAGCGACGCGCAATGTCACAGCTAAATGCAGAACCTAAATTACGGTTATTAGTCACCAAATTGGAAGACACGCTGGTGCTGTTTGATTACCAATTACAAAACGATGCAAACTTGTTTGTCGTGGACACATTGACAAGCTCTGTGCTGCCAAAAAAACATGTAATTGCTGATTGAATTTGCAATTGAAAAACAAGATCCAATACTCTGTTGTTTACAGTTAACATTTACATTCTTCATGCTGTCTATTTTGGCCTCATCTCTATTATCGTTGACAGTTGTGGGTGGAAACGTACAGTAATGAAGAACAGAGTAAGTAACTCTGAGTACATTAAGCCCCAGTGGATTGATCCAGCTGCTAAATAATGCAGGCCATGGAAAAGACAAATGAGTGATCAATAGACAGACCTCTCCCCCATTGTTACCTTTACCCAGCGGGCATGCATAGAAACCAGGTGGCTGTCCTCATCTCCAGCCTGGCGCAAGGAATAGAAACCCAGGGAAATCACACACCGTGCACCATGGCGGTCATCAACACTATCTCTGATACGCAGCACATATCTGGGGGCAGAACAGTCGAGTGGTAAAGGTCTCCCACTCGCAGCCTAAAGGCTCTGAAATCAAACCACCATGTGCGGCTATAATCCCAGAGCACTATACCCCACACCCTACCCACTCCTTAACGTCATGCATCCAAAATCAACAACCCACTTTGGGTAAAACGACTGTGTTAATCCATCTCATTGCGGCATTGCTAATCCATATCCCGGACAGATTTGTGGACTCAAGCAGATTGTTCGAGTGTTGTACCAACTTTAAGAATTGGCTCCATTAAAAGCGGCCGAGGTCCGACATATGGCGGCCCTCCATCAGGAGCTGGTAAACGGACACGGCAGAGCGCAGGTCTCTCTGGTGCCAGCATGTCTGCTGACCGCAGATGGCCGGGGCCTTAATAATGACTCTGCTGCCCTTCAAAAGGTGACCGCTGTGGGCCCGGGAGGGTGGGTCGGCTGGGTCCTCCTTTGATGAGGGTTGGGGGGGGGGGGGCGGCTGTTTGACCGAGCTCCAGCCTAGCTCTTTGGTGTTAATCGTACAACTGAGAATTATTTCAATTAACCTGTTTAATAAATGGATGTAGCTTTTAGGCAAAAAGATCTGCTGGTTGTTTTTTTGTTTCGGTCTGCTGTCAAAGAGTCCTGTAAAAAAACTTGAGATCTTGCTGAAATGCGGTTTTGTCTGAATGTTGTAAGGTTCATATTTCATGTTGCAATAGCTCGATATGCTATACTAGACCTATACCAGAAGAGCTGTACTACTCCTTAAGAGTAACTCATGGGATTGTTGCTCTGTATCTGTCCATGTGGAATGTTTTATCAGAAATTCTGTGTTTACTGAAGAACTACCCACAGTCTAACAACTAATCCCTTATAGAATTCATAGTTCTAGAATAGCAACACAAAAACAACTTCACAAGCTCCCACTAAAAGTGAGTGCCTGAAAGGATAATGAGGTGTTTACGTTTTCATAAATGTAAATAGTTTACATAAGACATATTTCTACTTATAAGCGGTCACTAATGAAACTGATAGAAATGCTGACGTGAAAACAATCCAAGGCTTATATGAAGCTGAATTAAGTTTGCTTAAGGTCAAGATTGAATAATGAGCCTACATCGTCGAGAAAAATACCTAGTCTTAAGTAAAACTAAAAAGTAATAATACCAAACATTAATCAAAATAAAGTGAACTAACACACTGTAAAAGAAGCCTTGTCAAGCTTAATTAAAAGTATATACATTTATAAAAAAAAATCAACAGCAACCTTGACTAATGAATCTATTACTGTTGGGACCGGGTAAAGTGTAATTAGCTGCCTTCTCTCTGGTAGATTCTGCTCTGGTTGGACTCTAATGAGCTGCTTTTCCCTCACAAAGGAGAAAGGAGAGCCAGATGGAGCAGTGGATCAGGTGACTATAGAGATACGGCTTTAAGAGAAATGGTTACAAAATGATCAAACATACAAACAAAAACACAAAAAAAACAAAAAACATGAATGACGAGTGAATTCAAACTTAAATGCACCAGAACCAGCATAAAGGTACTGGGTTCGATCCCCACTGTCCACCACCTAACTATAAGCATCCTTGAGCAAGAGATCCTAACCCCTGCCTGCCCCATAATGACATTCAGCTAAAATTCACTTTCCTATGATAAAAGTGTCTGCAAAATGCCAAAACTCATAACCCAACTTGGACCTAAGAGTTTCCAGGTTGCATCAGGTGAGAACTCACATGTCCTTACTCCGGCACTCTGGTGTCAGCCAAGTGTCTACAAGGGCTCAAGGAAATTGGCTTAAAGGGGACGGCGGTATGAACAAGCAGCTGTGGTTCCTGTAATTGTTATTAACTGTGGCACATAAGAGAGAGCTGCAGCTCCATTGATTTTATGCAGGCTGAGATTTAAGTGCAGCACTCCACCGATACAACACCCCAATGCCAGGAGTCCACTGCAAATGAAAGGCGATCCGTCCCCTCCACCTTATCTCTTGAGAAGCCAGATCAGCAGAGGATTGGGTGTGTTATGAAACCAACCTGTATTGACACTCTGGTAGAATTTATCTTGACTTTCCCCTCCTTCACTCTTTTTTGACAAATTCAGCTGCAAGCAGAATTTCCTTCAAGGTTGTGAATAAAGGTTGGTCAAAATGTGTGAAGGCCAAAGGACAAAGGATTCACGTTGTCTGGCATTGTTGGCAGGATGAAATAGAATATATTGTAGTATTTTGGACACGTTTAAACGTAGACTGGTGATACCCCCCCCCCCCGTCCCTCACTATGCAAAAGGAATTTGAGAACCTTGAAAATAGCAACAACAACAAAAAAACACTTGACAGAGTGCTGATAATAAATTAATCAATACATTGTCTTTTTTTATTTTTCATTCTGTTTTATTTTTTAACTGGTGGTAATCCAGTGCAGAATGGTTACAGAGATAGTAAATATCGGTCTCAATTCCCCTCACAGTGACGGGTAAAAAACACAATACCCAGATGCGTTATAGCAGTACATTCCTGAGGAAGTAGAAATTTATCTCAGATGACATCTCTAATGGGGTTTACCCTCCTCTTGCATCTGTTATCGCTCTTCAACACCCACACGTCATTTAAAATCATACACACACACACACACACACACACACACACACACACACACACACACACACACACACACACACACACACACACACACACACAAAGGGAAGCAGACAACCACACCTGCGAATTTACTCACCTTCCTCCTTCCTCCACTAAAGGAGACCAAGGCTTTGAATACAGCCAGGAAGCTTTTCTTCCTTTTTTTCCCCCCCCTTTCTTTCTTCCTTCACGCAGCTTATGTGACTGCAAAGGCAACTCCAAATAAATTATAGATGCAGTGTAACCTTTTCCCAGCGAGCGGGGGGCTTTCATCAGCGCCACACAGTGAAATGGTCGCGGGCAGGCTGTGGCTAGCGCGCCGCAACCTGGGCTAATTGTTAAACATGTTCCTGTCAATCAAGCCTATCCCGCCTGGCAAGTGCTCAGCCGGAGCTGCTACAATGAGCTGAGGCCCAGCAGGCCCTCCACCAGCCTCAAGATCTCAATTCCATTAGCAGCTGTACAGAATGAGAAGCTAAGAGCCTCCGCTGTCGACGGCGGGCTCACCGGGGGGGGGAGTCGCGGCGCACGCACTGAACAGACTGAATGGACTCTTGCTCTTTCTTCTTTTCTTTCTATTGCATATGTTTCATTTCCCACGCGCGCGCGTGCGCCTGCCCGCCCGCCCGATGGCGGGCGGCGGGGGTAATTGCCGTTCGCGACGGGGTGTCGCGTTAAAACACACAACACGCGACTGGAAGCACGGCTTTTTTTTTTTTTTACCGGATGCTTCCTGAATGAAAATGTAAATAATCCACACAGCCGAAACGAAAAACAAAAACCAGCCGCACCACGTGAGATTCCGGCGTGACGGAGCCGAGGGGGGAGCGTGCGTCGCCGCCGCCGTTACGCCTCATTACAGTTCAATGCGGTGCCCTCTGCAATCATTTAGCTGCAGAGCTGGGAGTCTCAGAAAGGCAATCTGCTCTGCCATCCACCTATGGCCGAGCGCTATGATTTGTTAGCTCACATGTTAGCGGGCTCACTGAATAAGGATAACAAGAATAACACGGTGGAGAGCCGGTTGAACGGAGACGTTTCGTTCCTGCCACACGTAGCCCACTGTGGTGACTCATGGCTTCATGCTAATTCTGTGGCTTTTCTGGAGATAACGGCTGGGCTCTGGGACGGCGGTGTTATAACCGGAGGAACCGGGGATTCTGGGAGTAGGGGGGTGGGTGTGTGTGTGTGTGTGTGTGTGTGTGTGTGTGTGTGTGTGTGGGAACGGTGAGCGGGTTGGAGATGATCATCAGCAGCCCATAAATGGTGCTTGGTTCCCCATGAAGCCCTTCGGAAATCTCTTGTGCCAGGTATACTTGGTCACCGCCTGAGCAGTGGGCCTTTCTGGGGTGCTGTGGTGGAGGCCATCTCGAGATTTGAAATGGATGTGAGGGAGACGTTAAATGAAAGAGTATGATCTGTCATGCATTTCTCATTCCAATAAGCCCGGCGCCGATTTCAGATACAGCCGAGCGCCGGTTCCACTCGGCTGGAGAGAAACATTTTCTGAATTTAAACACTCGCCCAGCTCGCCGCTCACTCAGAGCGTTAAATTCAACTCAAAGCGGCTGCAGAAAGAGATTTACATTCTCCGTATAGAGGCTTTAGAGCCGCTGGGTCGGCTGTAGATTGGCGTTAAGCTTGCTTTCTCTACTCTTGCCCCTCATCTAAGACATTTTAAACTTCTACTGCAAATTTTAATCATGGTTCGTGTTGACGCCCCTGGTGTCTGGTATCCTAATCTGCTGCCTTCAGGCAGGGGCACAGGAGAAAATCAGGAGCGCTTCTCAAACTCAAAGAAGTGAGATTCCACAAATCTTTCCCACCGGGATTGCTCATCAAGTGTTCAGCCTCAACCAAAAAATCGGATATGTAATTACGGCTTTTGTGTGCGTGTGTCTGTTCGGGGTGTTTTATCAAACCATCCCTTCATAGCATTACCACCCCTTTCACCGACGCCATAGTCTTCTTCTTCATAGTCTTGTTGGGGGGGTTGAGTCTTCTTATTCAACCCCCCAACATGGTAGCATCTTTGTCAGCATCCCACTGTATTTCTTTGTGTGTGTGAGTTTCCTTTTGCTTTTTTTCATGTTCACATTATGTTTTTCATATCTTTTGGCAGAACAATGTCCCCGTGGTAATGCATTTCTATGATATTGAATGGGGGTAATGGAGGCTTAGGAAACTCACCCGCATGCCCAGCTCAATGTTTTCGCCCCCGTACACCTCCATACCAGGGTCCAGCAGACCAATCTCGCCAAAGTACTCCCGATCAACCACAAAGGAGCAGCCGATCATTGCTGGTGTTCTGAAAAAGAGAGAGGCAGACCAAGGAAAAGTTAGTGTGTGAGAGAGAGAGAGAGAGGAATCAAAAAAGAAGAAGAGAAATAAGGAGAGATCCGAAAAAAATATTCCCCAGCTGCTCGTCTTTTATACGCCCACAATGAATGCAGTTCATTACCCTTTACAGAAAAAAAAGAAGCAACCCAGCTCAGACACTGAAACCAATTAGGCTTCCGCAGCAAGATGGTTGATACTGCCGGTTAGACTGGAAGCTGAAACACCGTTTATTTGATCAGTATCAAATTAGGCAGTTCTTGAGGATCACCTCAGGTAAAACGCCTTTTACATTGGTTGCAGTGTTTACATAGCAAATGAAGCATACACATTCCTCTCCATCTGCCGTGTGCCCGTGAAGAAGTGGCGACGTCGTGTTTAATATTCCCCACAGCGGTGCGTTCGTGTCACTCATTCGGGGGTAGGATCATCGGCAGAATGTATAAACCGGAGGGGTGGATGGGGTGCACTGTTTGCGCTGTACTGTTTTAATATTTTGTAAAAGGATAGATCTCAGGCCAACTGTTTATTATGCAAACAGTGAGCCGTCAACGCCATCCCACTCATTATGCTAATTCCCAGAGGAGATAATGTCTTTCATTTGAAATATTTTAACGCAGTATTTCGGTACCTCCGTGTGTAAAGCTGCCATTGAGGTCCTCACTCTGGCTATGGGGCCCGCATAGTGCCCATGTCAATTACGTACGAAGTACACGAAATGCCTCATGTTTGTGCCGAGCCCTTGAGAGGGCTGGGCTATGGACACACTCTTTTATCTTGCATGGCCCTGACAGGTCTTCAATGTGTTACACACCAACATGCATTAACAATGGAATAGCATACATAAAACACCACGTGCTTCACCATGTACAGCCATGACTGCACGAAAGGCAACATAATGTTCTTTGATGCTGAAATGTAGCTCCCATAACTTTATCAATAGTCTCTTTTTTACACAGAGACTATTGAATCTTCACCATCCCTGCCGATGCTCTGCCCTAACTGTCGATTGCCCCACACCCGGGTCCAGCCAGAACTCCAGGAGCCCCAGTCTGCAGCCTCCACCGACCCACTGCCAGACCATCAGTCGGCCATCTCCGTCGACCAAATCTCAAGCCGCCAATCACCAATCGAGTAGTCTTCCCCGTCAACAAGGCTCATCGCCAGCCTCTGAAGGAGTCCCCCCTATGTCGACGCCCTCCAGAGCGGTCCCCCCTTACTGACGCCATCCAAAGCTTTGCCTCATACATTGCCAGGCTCTGTAGATGCCCTCCTGAGCAGTTCTCTCTTTGTCGCCGGCCTCCTGAGTGGGTCTATCTAGGTTGCCCGCCCTCTGAGCTGTGCAGCCTACTTCGCCGGCCTCCTAAATGGCTCCGCCTACAGCGACAGACTCCTTAGCGGTTCCGCCTATGTCAACAGATTCCTGAGAGGTTCCGCCTACATCGTCAGACTCCTGAGAGGTTCCGCCTACGTCAACAGACTCCTGAGCGGTTCCTCCTTCGTGGGAATCCTCAACGGCTCTACCTACCTCTCTGGAGACCAGAGCTGTCCCCTCCACCTTTCTGCTCCCCAGGACATCCTCCAGAGCTGTCTGGTTGTCTTTCCAGCTCCCAGAATCCAGGCCAACCGCCTGAGATCTCCTGCTCTGGCCTGGTCCAGCGTCCTGGTCATCCACCTGAGATCTCCTTCTCCGGCCCTATCCAGTGCCCTGGTCATCCGACTGAGGTTCCCCGCTGGACTATTCAGCTTTTAGGCCACTAACTGATCCCTCACAAAGCTCACAGATCCTGCCACTCCCATCGGCAATCACCTCATTCCCCTCACCTGAGCTTCTCAGTCAATCTTCCCCCCTGCACCTCGTTTCCCCATAAGTCTCTCCAATTAGGTTTGATTTCACTTCCTTTGTTCCAGTGTCTGTTCTTTATTATTGTCACGTCCCTTTGTCCTTCCCTTGCGATGATGCTTTTCTATGCCAGTTTGTGGAACTGAGGCGGTATTTAAAGGCCATTTATGTTACATCTCCCCAAGTTCTCGTCTGCATTTGGATCCTATTCCTTTTGTGCCTGCTGCTCCCGCCAGCAGTCGTGGCACAATCCATAAATCTACTCATTGCAACAGAACACGTGAGGTAGAACAGTGGAGGTTCACAGCCATTACAAGGTAGTTGCATTTTAACAACATAAAGGGAGACGGTTTGGCACCCGTACCTGTGATTATCACTCAGACTAAATGACAGATATATGTAGAATCTTCTGCGCACTTCTCAGGTGCTACACCTAACTCATTCAAATGGATTCACTTTGAGCATTTATCACGGCAACACAAAATGCCCTTCAAACACGGTGTGTGCTATGTCAGTCTGTGTGTTTTTAGGAGTCATTATAATTTAGAATTATTCCTGTGGAAACAGGTTTCCAACATGAACATGGTTAATTATCAACTTGCTTATCTTCTGGTTGGCCAGCTAAATAGCTCATTAAAACCAGTAAGAGAAACAAAAACACAGGTATATGCCCATGCAAGAAATAGCACAAAACCTGTCCTTTTTAATTCTTCTAAATTAGACAACAATTAAATAGTAAATAAATAAATTGTTGATAGTGTGTGAATTGAAAAAAACCTTAAATAAATAATTGCCATCAGCTTTTCAGTGAACTTTCGCAAAAACACCAGTACTTAACTAAACATAGAGCCTAATTAACATTTTTATTTCCTTAATGTGTCTTTAAAGTGCTTGAAGACCGATTCCTCCATTGCATCAGTGCCTTAAGTAATATGTTGAGATCCTCACGGCCACTAAACCACATGGACTGCTGCTCTCATGAAGGCAACCAATCCTCCAACTGAACACAGCTGAACGCATCATGGTTCCTGCTGAGTCTACAAGAAAAACCTCAGAAGTGCCGTGTATAATTACCAAATACCCTACAGTTGTGAAAACTTGGTTCTTGTTCAAATTCTCACCCAAGCCTCAACATTCAATTCATTCTCTTATAATGCCTCATATGTACCATTTTTTTTAAAAATAAATCTTATTTACAACTTTTTTTGAGTGTGTGCAAACTGCCAGAAAAGTCCTCGGCGTCAGGGTTTCAAATGACCACAGAGCCTCTGTTGTCGAAGAAACAAGCGGCAGAACGATTTCTGTTCAGACACACTCCGGCTGGCCCTCTCAAGGGCCCCCGTCCGTCACAGCAGAATGTCAATAGGGAAACAAGAACCAGCGCTGCAGCTCAAGCCCCTTCCCTCCATCCTATGTCCCTCAATCTCTCTCCCTCCAAAACTCTCTCTATCCAACTCTCTCCTCCATCTCTCGCTCCTTCCTTCTCTCTCTCTCTCTCCATCCATATGTCCCTCAATCTTTCTCTCTCCAAAACTCTTTCATTCCCTCCATCTCTCTCTCTCGCTCTCTCTTGCTCGCTCACTCGCTTACTCTCTCTCTCCCTCTCTCTCTCTGCATCTCTCTCTCCATCACTATATCCCTTTATCTCTCTCCTTCTCTATCCCTTTCTCCCTCCATTGCTCTTTCTCCATCACTCTCTCTCTCTCTCCTCACTGCTATTAATCCTGCTTAGAAGACGGATGAGATACAGACTGGCTCTGCCTGCGGTGTTAGCTGCGGTGTGCTCTCTCCTACCTCACTATACTTAAGATCTAGAGGCTCTCTCTCTCTCTCTCTCTCTCTCTCTCTCTCTTTCCTTCTCTCTCTCTATCTCTCTCTCTCTTTCTCTATACATACATACAAACAATAATAGTTAATGCCTTAGCCACATACTCTATAACCTCCCCCCTGTTTCTCCTGGCCAACACTGATTCAGTGACAGCGGAACAGCAGCGTGACGCGTCCCTACCTGCAGGACATGGTCTAAAGCAATGCACCACATTTCACATTACACATTCATAATCAAAACTCTGCCCCTGCCCGCCACTCAAACAGGTTCCTTAGTCGTTATGAGCAAGCCTTTCCCAGGGGGTGTGTGGGGGGGGGGGTTGCACTCCTGTGTTTGGGTTGTGGCGGTGGCAACAGCGGACACAACGTCGCCTCGCTCATGAACACATGAATAAGTGATGTGTCCTATCCATATTTCATCAAACATCCTCATCCATTATGAACGCCATTGGTCCTCACCTGATAGGGGCCGTCTCATCGCCTTTATCCAGCCAATCCTGGGGGGGGATGATGTACATGCACCACAGGCCCCAGTTGTAGCCGTGGGCGGCGTTGGCGTACTGCTGCACCTCAAACGTGTTGTACTTGATGTTGTCGATGGCGGGCAGGATGATACGGCTGTGGTCTTCCTTCATCCTGGTCAGGATGGGTTCGGCCCTGCGGGACACACGGGAGAGGGGGTGGCAACGGTTAGGAGCCGAAGACCCCGAACCCCAAGCCGAAAGGTGCTGGGTTCAGAGCCCCTATCTGTAGGCATCCTAGAGCAAGATGGCCAAGCATAATAACATCTGAAGTTCGCTGTCATTCTGGATGTGTCTGCTAAATTAGTCAAATTAGGATATATTATTGATATGATGTGGAGGCATTTTGCCCTTTTGCTGCAGCAGTTGTACTCATCTATGTAACTATATTCAGCAGAAAGAGAATATGTGATTTAGACACATTGGACACATTAATAATAAACTATCTGCGTAGAGTTGTTTTGTTTCACTGTAGCGTTGCTGACCCTACCAGGTAGGTGAGTATTTCAGGCCGATGAATAATAGATTGTAGAGCGTATTAAATATAGAGTGCCATTTACAAAATGAGAAGGTCAAGGTTGAACTTAGACATGATGAACAAGACACTCAGACGCAGCGAGCGAAGAACAAAGCCCTTGCGCTGCGAACAAAGAACCTGC
Source organism: Micromesistius poutassou (assembly GCF_964030765.1). Classification (NCBI taxonomy): domain Eukaryota; kingdom Metazoa; phylum Chordata; class Actinopteri; order Gadiformes; family Gadidae; genus Micromesistius; species Micromesistius poutassou. The sequence goes on along the minus strand of NC_140275.1, from coordinate 10,446,243 downwards.
GTTAGTTCCATGCTAGCACTGAACCGACTCGTGTTGCTCTAATGAATGCAGTTGTGCCTTTGGGTTGCGCTAATTAGCAACACCCAGGCAATACACTCCAACTTCCAGAAAGGACCTTTCTGAACTTGAAATCACCATTGGAGTCATTAAGCAGAGTTTAGACAAAAAAAGCGACTCAGAGTTAATCCTCATTTTGGACACGTAATTAATGAGACGGTAGGGGTGAGGTATCTCGCTGGGGTATGAGAGGTATGAAACTAACGAGAAGAGAATATAATGAAATCCTCTGCTGGGATCCATACTTTCAACCTTTCGCATAGGGGGATCTATATATATATATAAGATGAGAAAGGTTGAAAGTATAAGTATAAGTAGTAGTATAAGTAAGTAAGAAAGTAAGTAAGTAAGTAGTAGTATAAGTTTGTATATATACAAACATATATAGGGGGAATATATAGGGGCAATATATATATATATATATATATATATTCCCCCTATGCGAATGGTTGGCAGTCATTCTTCACAGAGCCTGACTCCATAAGCCTGCCACGGCCTTCATCTCTGGGTGCGGCTCCCTGGGCTGCTTTGACTGGCGCGCTTTCTTCTCAGCCCACATCAAACAGGGCGGCAGATTGCACTGCTTGCCGGTTGTCGCTCGAGTGCTCGGCCTCTCGGCTGGCGCGTTTTGCCCCCCGTTCTGCTCCACCTCGAGCTGTGGCCCGAGGTGTCGCGTCTATATGCCCGACCGTGCCGCAGCGCGGTGCTGCTGCTGGTGGCGGCAGTGGTGGCGGTAGAGAAGGAGGAAGAGGAGGAGGAGGAGGGAGAGAATGAATTGAGCCGTGGTGACAGGGCGCGTTAAGACAAGCATGGGTTCAGACGCCGTCTGCACCGTTTGCTTAATCCATCAGGCGTTAAGACCATCTCCGTGGCCCCTCACACCCTCCTCCACTCTGGCAGGGTTTGTGTAACTAGTGCATGGGCTGATGTGGAGTGGATTTTCTCCCATTTCAGCGGGAAGAGAGGCGAACAAAATGAAATGATAAACGATCCTCTCGCGGGAGTACTTTAGAGTTTTTAAGTTCCGTTCTCTCCACGCGCCCGCGACACCATCGAGTTCACACAAGCGCTCACATTTCTGAATCGACAGGGGAAATGACATTTTGGAGCTTACAAGATCACCATGGCAACCTTGCTTCTGTTCTGTACCGCCATCTCTAGCTCTTCCCTCTTCTGTCTCCTGTTCTGTTTTTGATTTGATGAAAAATTATTTCTTGTAGGACAATCCTGGAGAGCCAAGCACTTGATTTATGGGAGAAGGAACATGGGAAGACACACTGGGAGAATTATCTGAGGATCTTCATTGAGACAATGGGTGTACATGATTCTAAAAGTGAAACCTTCACATGGTGGGTAGGAACCAGAAAGGAAACAAAGGTGAGGCGAGTTGCCATGGAGAGTAAAGAATAATGGCTGATGGCAGCAAAGGCGGGAGTCCACGTTGACTTGCCATACAAATGGGGGAAAGTGGACATGTCTGCAAGGACGCAACACGACATTACCTCTTGGCTACAGTGTCAATGTGAATGCAAACAAAACAACTTTCCATTTAAGAGAGAGGAAGGGAGCTATCTATGTGTGTGACAAATGTATTGTCTAGTAGCAAATGGAAACAAGGTAATAGCATTTGAAAAATAATTCTATATTATTATTAGGATGAATTCTTCCACGATACTTTAATTACCCGCTTGCTCCCTGTGTCTCCTTATCTTACTGAAGTGGAGAGTGAAGAGGAGGTGGAGGAGGTAGTGGGGATAAAGAAATGGATGGAAATGGACCTATAAGGAATGATGATGTAAGTAAAGAAAGGAGGGACGCGAGCAGTACTTAGACAGAATTTCCATTTAATAACGTTAGAGTGGCTGGCAAGAGCACTTGCTTGACATTTAACCATAGGCTAGTGGCAGAAAAATAACTTTTATTATTGCTATTTAAAAATATGTTCACATTATGAATACATTTAATCATATATATTTTATATATATCTATATTTACATATGTATATATATATTTAAAAAATATATATATATAAATGAGAGAGAGGGGGGGAGAGAGAGTGACAGAGAGATTTACAGAATTTAATTTAGGAAACGTGTATTAGTATTAGTGTATTAGTTATTTATTAATTTTTATTCTGCCTTTTGATGTTCAAGGCGTATAAGAGGTATTTCTGTTTTGTTCTATTTCCTCCCCATCCCAATTGAGGTGATATCTAGCCAGCCCACTGCCCACCTAATTCAGCATAACTGTCCTCGTATGAATAAGAGCAATAAAATGTGTGATTCCCTTCAGAATAACCTTCTTTCAAAGGATCCAACTGTCATTTACAAGCTTGTTCAGGATATCTTATTTGAAAGAAGACTGCAGCTGTTCGAATATCGTTTGCACATAATGACAACACGTGGGCACAAATGAATCACTTCATTTGTTAGCCCGTTGTGCATTCATTCTACGCCAAACCCACCTCACCTGACCCTACATCCAATGAATATTCAGCCTACGACCTGCCCACGTCAACCCAATTAGCAAAAGAACCCTTTCTTCTGAACACAACCTCATGCTGAATATTCATCTTCATCAGAATAATGTGTGTGAAGGCACGCCAACTATGTCAGCCTGATTTCCGTGACAAAACCCGGCGACGCAGCGCAGGGGAGGAGCTAGTGCCGCAGGCCGACACCCCCCCCCCCCCATCCCTCACACCCCCAGATACACCCTTGTGTGTCCCCTGACCTTGAGAGCAGCCCCCTCTCAGCTCTACCACACCCCTGGCTCCATTCGTCTGCCATTCATCTTCCCACCCGCTTGTCCTTGAGATCCAAGCGTCGGCTGCCCGCGGAGCATCCAGCCATGGCTGCATCCAGCCACCTCCCGCCCTGCCTGCCTGCCTGCCTGCCTCCCTCCCTCCCTCCCTCCCTCCCTCCCTCCCTCTCTCCCTCCCTGGCCGCGACGGCCGAGTGCTAGCTACACCTCTGGGACGCCTCATTTAGCACCATAGCGACCACTCAGGATGCCAGCGCACTACATCTGGCATTTCTTCGCCAGACGGCGCCGTATCACGCTCCCTTCCCCCCCCCCCCGCCTCTACCCTCTCCTTCTCCCGCCTGCTGCCATCCTACCCATCTGTACACCACCGTAAGGGCTAACTCATGCCCCCTTCAGACCAGCTGAGATCCATGCTCCCGCTCCGGCGAGAGGGAGGGGGGAGGGGGAGGGGGAGGGAGAGGGCGGGGTCAGGGACGGGTTCACTCCGTGCTCAGCGATGAGTCATCCTCCCGTACAGGGGTGTTCTCTGAGGCAGCATGGGTCCCTGTTCTTAACCCCTGGGTGCTGCGTGCGGCTGAGGTGATTGGTTGAGCTAAGGGGTGGGGGTGTGGGGGGGAGGGAGGGGATGGCCTTCTGACATGCTATCTCCCGCTGTCTGCTTGCACCATTGCAAAGTCTATGCTATGGGCTGCCAAGGCTCTCCGAATCAGCCTGAGCACATATTACTACTGGCCTTCAACAAACAGGACCACAGGAGGGGCCACATTGGAATATCTTAAGCCAGGGCAAATAATCCCGGCATTGATGCACAAACACACCCAGAATCTGCGGAGAGATCCGGGCTGTCTTTCTTCCTCTATCTGATATCCACGCCACCAACAAGGAGTCACACCACCCGGCGCCCCTTAAAGATTAAGTTGTCTTGTCTGATATAATTTTTTATTTTTTTAGTTGTAATTCTATTTTCACAGATTAATCGAATTTTGTCACGACACATCTTATTCGTGCATCTGGAATTATCAGATAATTGGATCTGGCTTCAGTCAGGGCGGGGGGTGGGGGGGGGGGGGGGGGGGGGCACACTGAGAATAACACATATCTAAAGCTCCTTTTATGACTACAGAATATTTGATCTGACGGTGTTGAAAAGAGGGGGTTTTCCTGAGGACAGCGCACTGTAGCCTTAACTCAGCAGACAAATTGTTTCAACGATATTATATGTGTCGCTGTACGCATGCAGAGGGGAAACGCAGTCTGTGCGCCACACACGCAATGGATGTGTGCACACGTGCGCGCATGCCGGAGTACATGCCGAGCGTCTTTTTTTTTGCGAGGCATCTGAGCATTCACTGCCTCTGGCGATGTGGAAGCACATTAAAGGCTTTGAGACCAACCAGTGCTCGGTTGAATGCTTAAGGCATATTTATGGCGAGGAGAAATATTAATTCCTGCATATCGCCTGTTTTATGAATACAGTACCATACTGGAGGATTTCAGGTATTTCACTCGGAATATGAATTCCCTGCAGAGGCTCGCACCGCTTTTGAAGACATTGCTGTGATATAGTGGCATTAGGCTTGAAATGGTTCTTATGATGGATGGCTAGATTAGATTGCATATGTCTTCATATGGTTTCCTCTGGATGTAGTTGGTGTGATAGATGAACATCAAGGCAGCATAAGAAGTCGCTTTTTCTGTTTTTGGGAAGGTTGCCAGGCCTGGGAGCTTAATCATCCATAGATAGTTCACAATAACACAACCAAACATCCCATGGTTTTTAAACATAAATGCAAACAGTGGGCCACTACCAGCTGCCAAGCACCAGAGTAAGGCCAATGAACAGTAAAAAAAACATATGAGATATATGGAAACAATCCATTAAAACCATTATTATCTATCATTAGAACACCTACATTTGTTTATTTTTATTTTTGAAAGGTTGACATTAATGTTTTTTGGAACGTATTTAAATGTCATTTTCATTTGTGTTTTTCTTAATGGTATATCATCACTAGCCCATTCCTAACCAATGCACAAGCAATGTCAGAAACCATCGGCTATTATCTGATCACAATTCACCTCTTGGGACAACTGGCACTATTTCCGGGGTTCCGGTGTAGCTGGATAATGGATAACAAATATCCGGGCCAAGACTTTCTCTTCCGCAGAACACACAGTCATCAGTATTTTCAGTATTTTCGGTGTAGCAGGTCCAGACTACATGCCGGCTAATCTCTATAAACAGATATCAAAGCTAATAAAAAGCAACATCATTGTGTATGGAGACATTGATGAGAGCGTGTTGACGGTGAGATGAAAAAAGCGCAGCGTTAAATGCAAAACAAACACTCCAGGACGGATTTACCAGAAGGGCTCCGAGCTGTGCATTGTTGCCAGTAGAGTAGACAAAAGTGCTGTTAGATCACAGCACAGCCAGGATGTTCAGTGTACATAATCATGCTTCAACATCCTGACACTTTAGGCAGAACGCATAGTTACTCAAAGGCTTACGTCCAAAACAAACTGATGTGGTTTGCTCTCTGTTTTTAACATTTGTTGAAATCGATTGACCAGTAAGTAACTGAATCCGAAATGAAAATGCAAAACAGTTAACAAAGCAGTTGACGAGATGAGTGTTCTTTGGACTGTCACTTGTTTTAACTTGTGAAAACAAAATGAAGGGACAGGTTTGCTTCAAAGTATTGACAGATAACCGGGAATGGTGTGTCACCAGCTGAAAGTGGCTTTGCTTCCTCGCTTATAATGAAAACTGCTGCAGGGAAGAGGTTTTAATACACTCTCCTGATTTTAATTCTTGAAACTATATTCATGAAATATGTTTATTTGAGGCCCTTTCATGTGCAAATCTTATTTATAAACCAAGTAAACTCTTCCCGTATTTCACCCTTCACAGAACAACGGAGTGGGACAAAAACTTCTCCTCGCCCGCTAAGACTTTAGATATTGTGAGTTCTACAATAAGACTCCAAAGGCTCCAAAGGCTCAGAGGATGTTGGATCGATTTGAAATAAAAACAATTAGGACTCAGCCTATTTGTGCAAATCACCATGAATAACTCCAGATAGCAACAATGCGGGATGTTCAGACCAGGCCAACAGACAAACATTGCAAAAAAAAAAAAAAAAGATTGCATAAATATAGATTTATCTCCGGCTTCCCCTCTGCAGTGCTGTGCTTCCACCGGCAGCGTCCTTACCACTCACTCCCACTTCACCGCGATTAATCCTGCTTAGAAGACGGATGCGCTACAGACTGGCTCTGCCTACTGTGTGCTCTCAACTACCTCACTATACTGAGGATGTAGAGGCTCTCTCTCTCTCTCTCTCTCTCTCTCTCACTCTCTCTCTCTCTCTACCCCCCCCCCCCCTCTCTCTCTCTATCTCTCTCTCTCGCTCTCTCTCTCTGAAACCTAGATGGATTAAAGACTTTAATTATAATAATAATAATAATAATAAACACACTGTCAGCCAACCCAATATTAGTAATTAGCGCTGGCCACTAATCCCATATCTTTGTTTCAGGCCAATCAATGCTTTGACACGCATAAGACTTAGTTAGCTCCTCGTCCTCATTAGGCTAGTCTGAACCACCTCAAAATGCATCGCAACGCAGCTCTGCTTGTGCTAACAGCAGCTCTGACCGAGGGCTCGCCCCGCTAAGCCACACCCCAGGGGTGAAGCGTTATTGGGATGAATCATCCGCTTATAAATGAGTGCTGACAGCGTAGGCTCTGGCTGCATGCACCAGGAGTGGGTACAAGGTCGTCCAGGTGAGGACAGGGGACCAGATCTAGTGAGGGCATCCGTCTTACTTTGACCAGTGTGTGACTGTAGTGGGCTAATCCTGTCCTCACCCATAGGAGAGCACTCAAGGTAATGAAGGGAGGGATTTCCTAGCAGTGAATATACTTATATTTAAAGAGATTCTGAACCATTCTAGAGAAGAGTAACACAATGACTCACAATAAAGTCTGATGGGAAACTGATTAAGAAGCAAAGGAGGGACGTTTTCTCAGAAGGCAAACTCTTTCAAGTTCCCCGGCATTTCTTTACTGGAGAGCTTTCTCCAACGTGCAGTAACTCATGCCAGGATTAAGAGCACAGCTCTATATGTGAATATATTTAATCCAAAATAGGTTTCAGGGGAACATTTTGAAGCATTGAAAAACCCACCAACTGATGCAACCCACTGAGCAACTCCCCCCCAACCAACAGCGATGGCAAAGCTATAGACTTCAACGGAGTGCAACCACAAACACACACAGGCACACACACACACACACGGTAGTAAACACATGTTCCTTTTGAAGACATTTGAAAGGACCGAGAAGAGGACAGATGCTGGTTTGAAGGAGCCTATCATCTCATTCACCAAATCCCTTTCTCCGGCGTCTTCCTGTCACCAATCACAGGGGTTCCGCTCCTCTTGTCTTAGCTTTCCCCGCACCTGTTAACACATCAGTGCGCACCGTGACTCTGCACACACACACCATACCGACAGCATGGCTCGCTGTGATCAGAGCCAAGCAGCCGGGCTGTCGGAGGTATGTAGTGGTGATGGTGGTGGCGGGGGGGGGGGGGGGTGGCGAAGGTGACAGCCCTCAGAGCGGGGTGAGTACAGTGTCACCACCGCTCATTGGTGGATGACCGTGGGGAGGGTTGGAGCGCTGTGGCTCGGAGTGGTTTGACTCGCAACGTCGCAGCTATTGGGTTTGATGATCGATCCCCGAGGTAGAGGTCTACAGGATTTTAAATCCTGTGATACACTTAATAGCCATCCTTACTGTGCGATCTTCTCAAAAACAGAACAATAAAAATAGATATATTTGAGCTTTCGACTAACATCAGAGAGGGCCTCCGTTCAGAGGGGTTTGTTGTTGCTGCGGCTGTTGAGTGTTCTGCAGAGTGCTAAGTGTAGCAGAGGCCGGTTTCGACCGCTCGCGGGTCTCGAACCTGCCACCTCTCGAACTACGACACTACCGGCATGGGAGTCGAATGCTTTAACCACTGAGCTAAAAGCCCAGGCATCTAACTCAGCGGCTAGAAGCGTTCTTAAGGCTAGGGGTGTGAGGATTTACAAACGTACTAACGCCAGCTAGCCCAGGCTAGTTGGCATCCGTTACACTCACCCCCCTAAATCCTGACTCCCATCCAGGTCACGGCACCAATGTAGCAGAGGCTGGTTCGACCGCTCGCGGGTCTTGAACCTGCCACCTCTCGAACTACGACATTACCGGCATTGGAGTCGAATGCTTTAACCACTGAGCTAAAAGCCCAGGCTTCTAACTCAGTGGCTAGAAGCATTCTTAAGGCTAGGGGTGTGAGGATTTACAAATGTACTAACGCCAGCTAGCCCAGGCTAGTTGGCATCCGTTACACTAGGCAAACCGGTGTTTGGTAGACATTGAGGGTGGGGGGAGAAAGCCACATCCGTTCCAGCACGGTAACAGATGGGGGGAAAACAAGTGAGGACACCACTTAGCACCGGCCATCCACCTACTCCCTCAGTGCTGCCTTGGCTAGAACAGCAAGGCACGAAAGCCCTTTCTGCTGAGCCAATCCAATCCCCAGCTGTGGTTTAACAGGGGATTGAAAGGCCGCCCCCTTGGCAAGAAGGTATACAGCCTCCACATCTTCTGTACTAGACGACAAAATGAGCTGAACACATCAGGCCATTATTAGCCACACATTAATAATTGAAAACATTAATCGTATTATATTTGTTTTAGGCCCTCGGTTTAAACCTGTGGCAAAACCAACTCCCTATCTGTCAGTTGGGAATTGGTGGAATCTCAGCCATGGATGGCACAGGCATTTTATAACCCAAACAATCCCCCTCTCTCCACCAACCTCCTCCTCCATATCTCCCAGTTAGGCCAACCTGGGAACAAAAAAAAGCTGCACTCCATCTTGAAACCCTTGACAGGATGACAGCTCTGAATTAGGTGCCAATTACATGTGCCTGAGTGACTTGTTTGGTGGGCAACTCTAAGTGACAGCCACACATTGGACTGAGAGCCCCAGCGGTCGTTTCATAAGCCTAGCACCTGGCAGCGAAAACACCACACATGGAAAAAACACAAAAACCCACACATTTGGATTCCTGTTCTGCTTTAATTACCATCATCCTCACTTATAATGGCTTTTGGCTCGGCTTTTTTTGTGTTGCCGCCAGTACGTATTGCCTGACACTGTACTGTAGTGTCACTGTAACACAGACGTGGTCTCGTTTGGCGCTCGCCAAGGGCCATTACCCACGGTTTAGAGAGGGGGATGTGTGAGGGAAAGCTTATTAAGGACAAACCTTTATATCTTTATAAGGGTCACTCGCCTTAAAACTGCTGTCTCAGTTAGAACTGGCACGGCTTGAGTTCGCCGCCCTGTCCTGGCGCCGTTTCAAAGCGCTCCTAGGGAAACCTAAACTACATATTTCATGGCTAATAATGTGAGATGACAGAGCAGCACGTTGAACATGAAGAGAAAAGGGGGGAGACTGAACTCCCATGGATAAAAAGCAAGGCAGACCATCACTTGTTTTCCAATTTGACTTTTTCGTCTGCTTACCAGCCAGCGTTGAACTCGACGTGGGCATCGAAGAAGCCGACGATGGGACCGGTGGCGGCGTTCCACCCGTGGATCCGGGCTCGGATCAGACCCTCTCTCTTGCTGTTCCGGACAATTTTCACCAGGCCCGGGTAGCGCTTGTTCACGTACTGGTCAAGGTTGAACTTGAGCTCCACTGTGAGATGAAATAAAGAGAAAAAAACAGGCAAATGTTTAGAACAGCTCTGAATGTTTGACTTCATGGTGGCAGGCGGTGTTTGATTCCTAGGGATAACCCCCTAACCTCCTACCTTACAAATCAATCAAAAGCAAGGACATTATTTACGATTTAGTTCTTTTTACATATTTTGACACTTTAATCCAAAGTGACTCAAAGTGTTTTCTGAATAGGTCATAAAGAGCAGAAAAAAGGGGTAAGACATCTTTCTCAACGATGCCTACAGGTAGGGTGCAGACATTGGTGATTTAAACCAGAACCTTTCGGCCGTGAGTCACGACATTCTAGCCACTATACTGTCAACCCCACCCTGGCATCCTACCTTCCATCCTGCCCCAAATGGAAAGCAGGGATCAGCATGGAGTAAATGACACTTTTAGACAAGGGAGGGGGGAGTCAAGGACAAATGCACAATCCCTCCAGGTTGCACTATAACTCTGAGGTAGTGCACTTCAGTGCGGATGATTTCCTTTCAGAGGGGGTTGTGAGCACTCTACTAGTGGGCTTTTAGAGACGCGAGCGCCTGTCACCTCCACCCTACCGGCAAGTAAAAATTGCTGTCTCTATTTTGTTGGTAGTGGCAGTGGGAGATTTCTTTTCAGCCCCCCCCCCGCCCCCCTTCAAAGTTACTGCCTGGGTGATCCCCCTGGTCTGTCAGGGATCTGCATCAGGACTTGGTGGTGCATGGTGTGGTGGTATTTCTCCTTGCCGCACCGGAGCTCTGGATCCTGGCGTGATTTCTCTCACGACATTAATCCTGCGCTGGGGCTGGGGGGAAGTGGCGGTGGGGGCATATGGTGCTGTCTTATCCCTGCCATGGCGCCACCAGAGGACACTGTCACCAGAGAGGTCTGTCAGTGCTATTATTTTTCTGTCTGAAAGGCCTTACCTGATAGAGCTGTGGTGGTGGTCCCTCTAAGAGGGAAGATTGTGAATATGGAAGCAGTGACCCGAGAAGCCATCTACCCTGAGAATGTTTGACACAGAATTCAGGCCGACCAGTGAGTGGTGAAAGATTGGCCATTGTCTATCTCCCTCACCCCCTCCCCTTATGCTCTCTATTACTTTCTGTCTCTCTCTATTACTCTTTATCTCCCTCTCTTCCCCTCAGGGCCTGTAGGCCTTTCTGTACAGAGCTGGCTTCTTTGTGCAATTCCTGTACAGTGGCAGTAGGGTGCTGATTGTGCACATAACCAAATGATGCATTAACCTCCAGGGGAGATTCACACCTGTTGAGTATAGAAAGTGTTTCAATCTGATGAGGTCCGTCAGAGATTAACTGCCTTATTTATTAACTGACCTTGGTTGAAAAGGAGAGAAGTTATGGTCCTTTAAATACGCAAATAGCAAGCCAGACTCTTTTTCATTGCGGGGAGTTATCGACCCAGAAATATGTTTGGAGCGCACAGTCTGTGTAACGCGGGGCAAAACAAATACGCCTCCATCAGGCAGGGAGTAATCAAGTGGAACGCAGGCTGCACAAAGAGCTGTGCCAGTTTCAGAGGCTTTAAGAAGCTTTGGGACGCTATCGTTTAGGATGCAACGCTCCTGGGAGGATGCTAGGAGAGTTATATAGGATTTGAATTCACTGAATATGCACCAAAATGCATGCTCGTTAAATTAAAATATTTCAATGCATTATTATTATTATTATGATGATGATAATGATAATACATTACATTACAAATATATAATAATATAATAATTATACTATTACTACTGCTACTATTTGCCTAGCTGTTAGCCTATAGCCTAGCTGCAAATAAAACGTTTGTGTGACTTCGTCTCGACAAATATAGCGAGGGACTCGCAGTTACAATATGAGGGCCAAGTATTGCATCATCCGTCTCGTAGGTGTGATGGAATGCCACTGAGACACAGATGCCTAAAGCCACATCCATCACACCCACACGTGTAAAGAACCTATACAATGCATCTGCCGTACGTGGCTGCGCTCCATGAATTACAACTCTGGTTATTTTAGATCAACAAGAACTGAACGGAATGTCCCTTATTGTGTGTCTGTTTCTGCAAAATCGGACATTTGCTCATCGATTTTCTCCCTATTTATACAATGCCCCACACTGCTTCTGAATAAGCCACAACAAAGATATCTCAGAACCGAGAGGGCATGTTGCAAAAAGCAACATAGCACACTTGGAATGAATCTCTGTGTAGTTGTGTGATAACAGATAGAGATTGTTGCGTGTCTCAAATCAGATTGAAGTTACTTTGATAACTAGTCTCTGCAATGATGAGAAATACTTTTGAAAGAGCCGTGATGACGTTCTGCACACCAGCAACGATATCACATCAAACAGGCCGACTCGTCAGAGCTGCCGTTGTGGCAACCATGTGGGCAAAACCACTCTCTGGCAGGAGATTTCCCACTTTGCTTTGAAGAGGTAATCTCTGCCATGGCAAGATGTCATGTCACAATGAGTGTTATCCTGCTTTGCCCTATTTGGAAGGAAAACGTATAGATTCTCCAGGCCTATACACCGTCGCGTGGTTGAAAGTTAGCCTTGGTCATGTGGGACTGACTTTGCTAACAGCTGAACAGCATCTAAACTATATAGTAGCTATAGCTGTTATAGTTTAGCTTTTTTCCCTCCTTAAGCATTGACTGTCCAGTTCAAAAGAGCCACTATGATGTGGCCATGATACAGTAACATAATGATGTGATTCTGTACCTGCATCAAAGGAACTGTACCTGCATCAAAGGAGCTTTGATCTGTTATTATGTTACTCATACAATCAGATAGATTGACAGCAGGTTGTAAGCTGTGGAATTGGTTAATGAGTTAATTGTATGACTAGTGTAACGGATGCCAACTAGCCTGGGCTAGCTGGCGTTAGTACGTTTGTAAATCCTCACACTAGCCTTAAGAATGCTTCTAGCCACTGAGTTAGAAGCCTGGGCTTTTAGCTCAGTGGTTAGAGCGTTCGACTCCCATGCCGGAAGTGTCGTAGTTCGAGAGGTGGCAGGTTCAAGACCCGAGAGCGGTCGAACTGCTCTCTGCTACACTAGCATATTCAATCAAATAAAATACACCCAATGCTTCCAAGATGGAAGGCTAAGTCTTGTGTGTTGAAAACCAAACGCTCACACATCTTCGAGGCTGTCAGATGGTATTAATAATGTGAATAAACCTCATCTCATCAACCTCATCACAGCTGTCACCAGTGGTCCCATCTAAGGATAGGTGTCATGAAAACAAAGGTAGCCTTTCGTTGCGTGTGACTCATCATGCTTGCAGCCAGGCTGGCTCTGGAATTGTTGGTCTCCCAGATCCATGGTGGAGATGAGGAGGGACAGGCCTGGCCCGCGCGAGAAGGTCACACAGTCAGCCGTGCATGTTAACCAACCCCGGGACTCATCGGGAGCCAATGAAAACAGCTCCCACATCTGCACGTTAATGTCACTCCACCTGTGGCAAAAGGTAAGCGACAGCATCACTACGCTGTTGAGTAAAGGCCAAGAAGGGGAGGGGTGGGCCGATATTTACTCCCTTGTTCATTGGCTGTAAATGGCAGCCTTTTAAGACTGCTGATTTGTATTGGGGTATAGTGGGGAAGGGGGGAAGGGGGGAAGGGGGGAAGGGGGGGAAGGATCAGTCAGTGTGGACTCCTGCTTGTTCTTCCTTCGGTCTATTTATTTATGCCTTGGTTTGCCTCTGCCATGCGAAAGGAGGCTGGGGGCCCACGCCAAGTGTAGGAGGGCCAAGTGCAGGCTGGAATCTAGTCCAACACCACCCCCAACCCACTAGCTCACAACGCCCAGGACTGTGGAACACAGAGACGGGCATCATCCATTGAAATCGGTCCAGGCTCTTCCTGTCACCATGGAGACAGTGATACACCACGGTTTGGATAGTAAAGGGCAGAAGGAGAACAAAGCGCACCCCCAACCCAACCCAACCCCCCCCCCCCCCCCCCACCCCCCCGCATCTCCATCAATGCTACTTCTTCAACAGTAACTCTGGAGAACATTCTCTGCAGTTCTACAATTTACTCTTTAGTCACGGATGCTTTCGTTCAAAGCGATTTGCAAGCAGCAAAACATAGCAGATATGGGATAGGCCTCTTGCCCAGAAAGAGAGAAACTCCCTGACCACTAGGCTAGCACTTCTCTCCGTCCTAGTCATTACTATACCTCCATCACAGAAAATAACAAGCTACACAAACGTACCCTCACATAGATATGTGCATCGAGACAATACAGCCTAGCTAATCCAATCAAGGCTTCTTTTTTACTTATCTTAGTGGCATATTGTCTGTTTCTGGCCCGACCCCAAGACACATTATACTAATTGCTAAAGTCTACTACTTCTACTTCTTACCATATTCTGGTCTGAAAGACTGACTTTGATGAATGGGAGACACTGCCTCGACATAATAAGTGGACCTGCAACATTATACACTGATGAGTTAGTGCATGTGTCTGCAGAGCATGAACAGATATCAAGAGCTCAGGTCTCACACGCTCTGTCTCCCACTCTCTATCTCTCTCTCACACACACACACACACACACACACACACACTCACTTATGAATGCATGCATGCATGCATGCATGCTCTCTCTCTCTCTCTCTCTCTCTCTCTCTCTCTCTCTCTCTCTCTCTATCTCTCTCTCTCTCACACAGACTATCCAAACAAAGTATGCTTTTCGATACACAGTCTGTATCATGACAGGAAACACACACATTACTGAGCTTGTTAAGTAGCTGAGAGCATATTTACTGGATTTCTAAAGCACTAAGAAGATGGTGCATTGGGTACAGGTTAAGGTTGGAGATAGTTATACTGAGGTGGGTGACTGGGAATTAGGAATAATGGTTCAATAATGGTTAATTATTTGTGAAGTAAACCGCACTTAAGTTATTACCAAACAATTAGCCCAAAAATGTGACTTAGTTCTGTATTAGCCTGGCCTAGACATAGTGAGAAAGAAGAATCAGACAATAAGAATATTCACATTTTTAAGAATATGTACTAAATAAAACAATGGACAACAGACACATAAATGATGCTTCAATACTACCAAATAATATAAGAAATGTGAGCTAGAATCGCTAAGATTAGAATTGATAATTTTAATCAAATGAATCTTAAATTAATTGATGTTCTTAAAACAATGACAAAAAACTCTGATTAACACTTCATGAAAAGACTAAATACCCACACAGCAATCGCTTCAGCCTTCCCACTAACACACCCTGCTACACAGCGTTGAGTTAATCAAGTACAGAGCCCCTGAGACTCTCCACCCACTCCCTGTTTGCTTTGAATGTGTTCAAAATGAGCAGCAGCTCTTTATGCCATACTTCGGCCCTATATCTCTTCCCTCACACACTCACTGGGGGTATGTTGTAAAAGCTGCATATGGTGCAATTAGGCTAGATAAATGTGCTGCTGCCAGTCATGTAATATTTTATACGGGGCCCATAAAAACACATCGAGGATGTACTGGCTTCCAGTACATCGTTCGAAAGGAAAGGGGGGGGGGGGTGGTGTTGGGGAGGAATCCTGGCAGAAGCATCCTATAACAACCAGGCACTTTAAATGCCCGACAGTGGAAGAGCCAGTGAGAAAATAGCAAAGCAATGCAACGATCAATGCCTGGAGTTGCTAATGTGTGAATTGGACTCTGAGTATCACTATTTGGCAGGATGGACAGCTTGTTTATCATATATCCAACGATGGAGGATTTTCATGATATTCTTACAGGCACACCAGTGTCGCCTCGCCGGAACACTGGTGATGTTGTTACGTTGTGAACATGATGTTCTTTTACACACACACACACACACACAGATAAACATAGATACTTAAACCCTAACCCTAACTTAAACACGGGTACACAGCAAAAACAGTGGATTTGGGGTAGGATGAGGTCAAATATATTGGCCGGTTTTTAACTCTATTACTTTGAGTGATTAAGGGTAGTGCATATTCAAAAAGTGTTTTCATATGGCCAGGAACCCCTTTGGTCAGCGTCTGCTAAAGCCGTCTGTTCCGTGAGCAGGATGCGGAGAACTGGAACTTATCCATCGTTTAATTGCACTGAGAGATTCCCACACGATTAAAGTAGATTACATTGAGTGGGTTATTGACTCCATGAATCAGTACTAGTTAGATGAGTTCAGTTGGTGTATGTCCCAGCTTACCTTAGCACCGGAATAGAGATGAGCAGTTGCACCTGTGTGTTTGTGCGTGTGTGTTTGTGCGTGTGTGTGTGTGCGTGCGTGTGTGTAGCTAGTAAATGCTAATAACTGCTAGTAGCCGTATCTGCTAGTGGATGCTACAGGCTAGTAGATGATAGTAAATGCTTGTTGATGCTAGTAGAAGCTTATATAAGCTCTTAGTAGATGCTAGTATAAGCTAATAGAGGATCTTAGTAGATGCTAGTAGAAGCTAATACAGGCTATAAGCCAATAGCGGCATTTAGATGCTAGTACCGGCTTAATAGATGCTAGTAGAAGCTAATAAAGGCTATAAGCCAATAGAGGCTTGTAGATGCTAGTATAGGCTTGATAGATGCTAGTAGAAGCTAATAAAGGCGAATAGAGCTAATAATAAAGCTAATAGAGGCTTGTAGATGCTAGTATAGGCTTGATAGATGCTAGTAGAAGCTAATACAGGCTATATGCCAATAGAGGCTTGTAGATGCTAGTAGAAGCCAATACAGGCTATAAGCCAATAGAGGCTTGTAGATGCTAGTATAGGCTTGATAGATGCTAGTAGAAGCTAATAAAGGCTAATAGAGCTAATAATAAAGCTAATAGAGGCTTGTAGATGCTAGTATAGGCTTGATAGATGCTAGTAGAAGCTAATAAAGGCCGTACCGCTGTCACTGTTGTCATCCACCAGGATGATCTCCTTGAGGAGGTGTGCGGGCGTGTGGTTGACCACGCTGTGAACGGAGCGCAGGATGACGGACAGCGCCTCATTCACAAAGATGAACACCACCGAGATCTGAGGCAGGTCCTCCGGATAGGTCAACTGCTTGCACCTGTCGAGAGATAAACTGTTGTCATTGGCTGACTTGATATGCAGGATGTAGTCCTACATAGAAGGCAATTATGCCTCTCCACCGCACAACTAATTGCACATAATTGTCACCACACATTCACGCTCACACAAACATAACCACAAACCAAAACACACACACACACACACACACACACAGCACACACACAAACCAAAACACACACACACACACACACACACACGCAATCAGTATCAGTATGGTAATTTTAAATGTGTTTGTCTGCAAGCATATTAAACAAACAAGCAAAATAATTATGTTTAAGATGAACTTCTCTACATTCTCTCAACCATTGAAAAGGGAGAAAATCGCGTGTTCAACGTGATTTATTTTAATGCTCAAAGCAATCAGCTCCAAAATATTAAAATACAAATTAACAGAACTCTCTCTTTACTCGAAGAGACAGTTCCAAGGCTGTCAGCCTTGGATACTGTGGCCCGTGGAGCAGAACTGTACCGTATTGGGGGAGAGTTTTTAACTCAAGGGACCAACCTGCTGAAACAGAAGGTAAACGCTGCAGGCCTACACACCTTCAAACGTACAAGTGCTCCTGTTATATCTCATTACATCTCAGACCGTTTTATAATTCATGTTATCAACTCAACTCTTTTCAAAAATACAGTTGAATGAAAATATGGAAGCGTAACGTAACGTCACTCTAAAACAGACATTTTATTCTGTGTGCTTGTGTTCCCAACGCTGGGCTTGGTGCGCCTCGTGTCCACACCACGAACAGCACGCTTGGGGCGTGATCTACTTTGACAGTAAGCGGTAGGCTGTAAGTCCTAGCCCACAATGAGTGATCAAACCCTGTGTGCGCAAATCCCATCCCTCCTACATTTTTTTGTCCTGCCTGAATGTCCCATTTTATTTTATTTCAGAGGGACAGCTGTTGGTGTATCAGCAGCACGGCTATCATTTGGTCGTAGGCAGAACGCTGCAGGCCAAACAACTAAGATAATCCCAGCCGTGCTGATAGTCAGTGTAATGACACAAACTCAAGTGGGATATTTCTTTATTACAGCAGTTCTACAAGAGCCATTTAGTAGTAAACAGATACTTTGCATTATGTACATTTATCTGTAGAGAGTACATGTGCGCCCAGTGAAATAAACATCTGTTGACAGTCGCTTTGGTGGCATGAGTGATGCCGATGAGTGAATAGCTTACGGTCGTTAATGTAGTAATAATAATTAATGGTTAACACCTGTAAAGTGGAGTGATACATGCATAGTTAAAAGTCCCAGTGCTGTTATACTCTACATCAGCACTCATGGAAGGCCTCTTGTCCAATCAAATGTACTCGATGGGTACTAATTGTTGTATAATTGTAAATACGCAACATCTCAGGAACAAAACAGGCTCTGAATGTCACTTTACTACATCTCTGAACCCCTTTCAGAATATCTGCTCTTCGGTGGCATCTCTGAGTCAAACGTTCACGTAAGAAAAAGTCTTGAAATAGAAAGAACCATGAGAGCATAGCACCTGCCGCCGTGTGTTGTTAGCTACTTATACAGCCATAAGTAGCATTTGTTGTCAGCAGCCCTGAGCCTGATGTGAAGTGGAGTGACTTTCAGAGAACTGATGGAGGTGGATGCGTCCAGCGGGTGCGGGAGTCAACTGCCTGGGGATGACATTGACGGAGGTCTTTTCCTCCAGCAGCCCAGCGGCTCCACGGGAGGAAACCTACCCCCCCCTACAATGACACCCGTCTGTCCTCTCCCAAAACCCCAAGCAATTCCTGGCCCCTCCGTCTCGCTCTCCTGCTGCTGCTGCTGCACTGTAGTATACCTCAATCTGCCCGGTTCTGTCTTATTTTTCACTCACTCCCTGTCAGGCACGGATGCCATGGCAACTGCTTTAGTGGAGCAGCGATCGGGGCTCCGGTTGCCTGTTGCCGTTTTCAATGACCCAGTTAATGAGAATAAATTGCATGTCACGCCGTGCAAATTAATATACATTTACTCTCCCTCTGTCTTTTCCTGCCTCGTTCTCCCTCTCTCTCTCCGTTTCTCTAACGTGCACGTGCACAACGGTCATTAACTGGAGTGTAGCGACGCGTGCACATTGGGAATAACCGCCCCGTCAGAACTGTTCCAGCGCTAACTGTTGTTGTCGGCCATCAATCCTCATCCTCCTCCTCTTTGCTAGGTGTTCCATTTGACTTGTGCACTTTCCTTCAGACGTGACTGCAATTCTCCGCCACACACAGGAGCGTATCCCTATGGCAACAGTATGACCTGACGATGACCGTTCAACCATAAAGCGTTCTTCTCCAAGGGCTAAGCAAGATGAAACAGCACAGTAGACCAACAAAATGTTCCTCTTTGCACACAGTCTCCCCACAAATAACCCATACCTCCGTTCGACCGTATTAAACGGTTGCAAAGTGCTGATAAATAGAACTCGTAATTCACAAGCTGAATTATTTACCAGTGATGTACCTTGGCTCTGCATCAAGTGCCGCAGCTATGGAACCGTGTTTAGCATTGTGCCTGCCACCCTCTCAAAACCTAATTTAACATCGCGCCCATGAGCAGACACCCTTCTGACAGGGACATTACTTTCAAGGATTTACTCTTATGCACATTTGGCTATGATATATATGTTTGTGTTATGTCGGGGGGTTAACAATGGGCTGGAATTGGAGATTGACTCGTACCAGCGACTGTCGGTATGTCTTTCTAGCGCTCCCCGTGACCTCCATCAGCTGAAACGGGTGTGTGTGGGGCGGTGGTGGCCAGGTGGACTGTGATGTCGTTGTCCCCCTGCACGCGAGCGAGCGAGAGGCAGATGGAGGGCCCAGCACGATGTCAGCGCTACATCATGCGCTACAGCGTGCACGCCAAAACCTGTGTACCTATCTGCCGCCATACGCTCGTGGCAATGTGTCTACGCTGTGTGTGTGTGTGTGTGTGTGTGTGTGTGTTTGTTCTTGTTCTTGTATATCTCATGTGTTTGTCAATGTATGTGTGTGTGTCTGTGTGTGTGTTTGTGTGTGTGTGTTGGTGTAAAGCTGCTTACATACAGGTTTCCCAATAAGTGGACGCTGCATTATTTTGTACACAACCCAGTGTCAGGTGGCCATATACAAACAGAAATAGATCGTTACACACTTGTAAACAATTTGGTACTTTTGATTGCCATAGAAGTGGCCCTTGACAAACATAACCAACCTCCATGTTGCTATAATTAAATTCAATCGTTCACACAATCACTCTATTTACCTACCTACTTTACTATGCAAACTATTAAGCAAAATACTTGAGAAATCCTTTTCAGCATCTAAACAACCCCTCAATAAAAAAACTTTACAGAAGCATTAGGACTATTTCCTCTATTTATTGTTGAAGAAAGTGGACATAAGTTGCCTTTTGCATTTTGTAATGAATTTGTACCCTTCCAAAAACTTGAATAAATAAAAGCGTTGGTATGGTGACTGGTTTATTTTCTTTATTGTTATTATTTAGTTTAGTATTTTCTCAGGGGCTCCACAGCTACCTTTGTTCCACTGCAAAGGAAGAGGCTTCCAGTTTATGCTACGCATCTGTGAAACCATAATGAAAGCGGTGTAAATGTGTTTGTGCCCGTGTGTGTCAGTGTGTGTGTGTGTGTGTGTGTGTTTGTTTTACGTGAAACAACACACGTCTGGCACTATAGCTGTTCTCTAATCGCAATTTCTCACCTCAATGAGAATTATAGCAGAGTGACAGGAGATTGCCCCCTACTCACCTATTAAAGGACAAATTGAAACAAGTTTTAAATCCTGTACTGAACCAAGTCTCTACAACAACAGTAATATTCTAGTTTTGTTTGCTTTTAATATTCAAACTTGTTTGGTCTATGTGCCCTGACTTTTTCTTTTTGGTATGATCCATTAACTGAATACATATTCCCTCAGCTTTTACTGCATGAATCTAAGATACACAATACACATTTTTTCATTTCTTTTCTTTAAGGCTTTTGATGTCAAATACAGCTACTGGCTAATACAGCATTAGTTTGTTGCTATATTGGTAGGCACTTACAAAATATAGCACGCTTTGCTATTGGCAGATAACCTATCATAAGTAACTCTGGATAAGCTTGTCAAGCATGTGTTCAAATGTAAATGAAAAAAATAATAATACCAGTGTTTATGCAAGGCAGCACATATTTTGATATATATATATATATATATATATGTATATATCTTTCACTTTACGGGAGAGCAAGAGCAAACCTTTCTGGCAGTAAAAGAACTCATCAATCACCAGCCGTCTTCCCACTCCATGCATACATTTAACAGGAAGAAAGGAAGTGCACCTATGATGGAGGGCGCTCAGAGTGTCTACCTACACTTGCAGTCCCAAAGCTGGGCTCATTTGTAATCCAATCACATGCACCAGCCGTGTGATTGATAGCCCTTCCACCCTATCACACCACTACCTCTGCTCCAGCCTCCCTCCTCCCTCCCGGTGAATTTCCCTTGTTCCTTCTCATGGCCTTTTGTAGCATATTTCCCATTTAACTTTGCCAGCTCTATAAATTAAATGACAAATCTGGCAGGGAGTCGGGGTGAGGTGTTGGGGCGGTGGGCTCTACATTAGCCCGCCACCGCCTCTCTCTCATGTCACCACGCCACAGGGTCACAGAGATTCAACAAAAACAAACCCAGATGATGTATGATTTCCTCACGTTAAGCTCGCTGTCTGGCTGCCAGCCTGCGTTTAATGAATATCACTGCAGCAATGTCTTATCGTAATATCTTACAGTAATTTCTTGTGAAAGTCAGGCAGGCCAGGGTACCTCCATCACTTCCTAGTCTGGTTTGGTTGAGCACGGTGTTCTGTAAGTCTGGGGTTTCACAACAGACAAACCTAAATTGATATTGTGGTCCTGTTGCCCTAGTTGTTGGATCCAATTTATGGCGTCGCTTACCCTTAAATTGGAAGCTGTCTGTGGGCTGTTCGGCCAGTGTGTTAGTGTGAGAACGTGTGTGTGTGTGTGTGTGTGTGCGTGCGTGCAGGGTCAGGGTGCTCTGCGTGGTCATAACAGGATGAACGATGGACTCATCTGTTTGTAATGGGAGCAGGCGCAATGGCCAGCACTCATAATTTGACCTGGAACCAGTTCTGACAGAAACAGAGCACCAGATTAAGACATACTCCGCTCACGGCTCCCCTCTCTCCCTCCCCCTCATCACACGCAACCCCGCTGGCCTGCTCCTCCAAGCCGCCCACCTTTCTCCGTTTTTTTCCCCTGTTTTTTTCCCCTGTTTTTTTCACCTTCTATTTATTTTCACTGCAAAAATTCCCATTGGCTTGCTGCAATCAGGGAGCGTCCTCCCCCTCGCCCACTGATAATCGTTTGGCTGGTCAATTCACCAGCCATCCATCCACCACCAACCCTCCCAGCCCACATACCTCACCCCTTCCAACTGCCATCCAGAAGGCATTCGTAACCAACAATTTACAGGAAGGCAGAGAGAGAAAATGAAGAGAGAGAGAGAGAGAGAGAGAGAGAGAGAGAGAGAGAGAGAGAGAGAGAGAGAGAGAGAGAGAGAGAAAGAGGGAGTGTGAGAGAGAGAGAAAGAGCAAGAGAGAGGAAGGGAAGAAAGGAGGGAGGGATGGAGGGAGGGAGGGAGCAAGAGGGAGGGAGAGAGAGAGAGAGAGAGAGAGAGAGAGAGAGAGAGAGAGAGAGAGAGAGAGAGAGAGAGAGAGAGAGAGAGAGAGTGAGAGAGAGAGAGAGAGGTTTTGCCTGCTAATAAACACGGCCAAGACCTGGCGATCCTATTCTGTTGTGGGAGGCTATGGGATTGAGGAAGTGAGGTGGCACTCTACATCCAGACTTCCTCACTGCTTTCATCACCCCCCCCCCCCCACTCCCTCCACCCACCAACCAGACGGTGCGAGCAAAGGTCCCTCAGGAATGTAGCGCATCCCTGCGTACATCAGTACAGTTTTGGGGGCTTAACCACAATTTTGACGTAGTATAAACCAGGCAGGCAACAAAGGTGGCACTGAGATTTCATCACATGAAATATGAATCCTCTTCCCCGGGAGCGTGGGGGATGAAGGGGAGAGAGAGGCGGTGGGGGGGGGGGCTGGGGGGGAGGGGAGCGGGAAGGCGAAGGGGAGCTCGACACAGTAAATTGCATTTTTTATCAAGTCGTAAGATTTACGAGTGTCCCTTTTCAAATTTGTTTGTGGATTCTCTCTCTCTCTCTCTCTCTCTCTCTCTCTCTCTCTCTCTCTCTCTCTCTCTCTCTCTCTCTCTCTCTCTCTCCCTGTCTTTGTGCCCTCTAAAAATGTGATGGACTGCCAGATGGTTTATATATATATATATATATATATATATATATATATATATATATATAAATATATATATATATGTATTGTTTAAGCTAAGCAGGGCGTCGTGTTTGAGGTTCTCAAACAGGTCGTGGACTATTTTTACAATGTAGACAAAGCATTCAAATGGTTGTTATACGTCTGTATTCAGAGTCAACACTGGAGGTGCCTGAGTCCAGTGAAGCAGGCACATCCGATATTCATTTACAAACCAGGGGAAAGCTGATCGGGATTGTACGTTTTGCCTGAGCCAAAATCGGTCTCTTTGACAAACACAAAGGATTATGGCAGAGCAAAATGGCAATGATTATGAATTGGTTCAGCAGAGGGCAGATATGAGAATAAATCTAACAAAGCATGAGCCCTGTGGAATCAATATTTCCAGCGCTGGACCGAGAGCCAAACTGAGGTTGTTCGAGGAGTGATATCTTCCTTATGAAGATAGATAATAAAGATATCAAGACATGCTGGATCACAAGCCAAGACGAAACCGAGAGTTACATACATACTTCTCCCCTTTCCTCTTGTGCTCTTAGCTTTGAATACATACAAACATACAAACATATGCATACATACATACAAACAAACATACATTTATACATGCATACATACACACAAAATGTGTATGTATGTATGTTTGTATTCCAGTCCATTAATTTACCATTACTGATTGACTCATTGCATGTATCCAGCAATGCATCTCTTATGTCACAAATCATTACCTTCCCTAAAGCTAACCAAACGTTGGCTTGAATTCCTGTTCAATTAAACATGGTTCAGAAACAGATAAATAAAAACCTGAATAAATAAAGGCGTACTGTGACATTTCAACTTCTGCAACACCTTGATTTGCTCCTCGCTGATGAGAAAGTGGGACATTTTTTACTCTTTCTCGCATCCGCCTATTCATTTGCTAACCGGATTTCGGGAGAAAGAAGTCAACGGCTAGCGACCTATTCATGGCTATTTTTGTGCCGCTCCATTTTAGCTGCGAAGCAGTTCTTCCACTTGACGAACCCAGAGCTTTTATGTTCACCTCGATCTCAGAGCTGCCTCCTCAGTGCTGAATACACACAGAGCGGAAGTGGAACGGTAGGCAGCGAAAGGTTCGCAAGCATGTTGAGCTCCATTGTGCCTCAACATAGCTACTGAATATTGACCATCTAGACGTATTTTTATCGAATAATATTACAATTGTATCGCTTGAGATCTTTCCTTGTTTGACCTTGCAGTTCAGGATTATGAATTAGAACAAGAAAATATAGCAGGTGATAGTATGTTTATTTGCAAGAGTAGCATGTAGCTCTACAAAGAGCAAGCAAAAGAGCCCCTGTGTGTTGGATATAGAACATTTTTTTCTGTATTTCTTCTGCATCCAAAGAATGCTACAAAAACGACCTCACAGCAAAAAAAAACACTAAAACAATGCAAACCAAAAAATATCACGACAACAAACATACAGCACCAACACAGGTGCTGACAACACAGTGGTGTTAACGACATCGAGTGGCGTGTAAAACAAAGGTGTCATTGACAACATTCGGTAGCGTTTACAACACGGGTGGGGTGGACAATATTGGGTGGTGTTTACAACATGGGGTGGCGTGGACAACACGATTGGCTTCAACAACATTGTCATTTAAATGGGGTGGCGTTGACACCATTGAGTGGCGTTGACAACATCTGATAGCATTGACATCATTGGGTGGCGTTGACAATGTTGGGTTGCATTGACAACACGGGTGGTGTTGACAACGTTGGGTAGCGGTAATAACATTGGGTTGCAATGACAACATTGGGTTGCATTGACAACATGGGGTGGCGTTGACAACGTTGGTTGCGTTGACAACATGGGGTGGGGTTGACTACATTGGGTTGCATTGACAACAAGGGGTGGCGTTGACTACATGGGGTTGCGTTAACAACATTGGGTGGTATTGACAACACCGGTGGGCCGCTGCCTCGGCAGAACCGGCGATGCCCTTTTCAGTCTCATTTCCTGCTGAATTAGTCAAATGTAACAAATTCATTTCCTGAAAGCGCTCTGTTCCAGAAGCGCTCTCAGCTGACGTTATTAATTAGCGAACTCCCGATATCCCCCTACCCTCCCCCTGATTTCCCTCCGTTCCGCCTGGTGCCTGATTCTCCCGCCAGAGAAGGGGGAACAGGGGAACAAA
Organism: Micromesistius poutassou; assembly: GCF_964030765.1. Lineage (NCBI taxonomy): Eukaryota > Metazoa > Chordata > Actinopteri > Gadiformes > Gadidae > Micromesistius > Micromesistius poutassou. Next base: position 10,421,055 of record NC_140275.1, on the reverse strand, counting down.
GGACTGTGGATGAGATGAATTGTTCTTCCCCTATAAAATCCCAGAGAACAGCGCTTCCTGCTGTTTGAAGACCTCCTGGCAGATCAGCCTGTCGCTATTGTTTCCTCACACCATGTGACATAAGTGCCATTGGCAGCCCTGATTACAACCACTCCAACACAATTCTCACACCATAACACACTACAGACTACATACCGACGACACAGCCCACTACACATACACACCACGCTACACATTTACACATAATAGACTAGAATAGAACAGAATAGCAGACACACCACATTACACATTCACACACCACACAAACACACGCATTCATTCACACATACCACTCACGCTACACACTGCAGACTACACCGACACCGACACACACACACACACACACACACACACACACACACACACACACACACACACACACACACACACACACACACTATCTCTGAACTATGGCAGAAATCATGGCAGTTCATGTAAAGTGTTTGATATCAAATATATATTTTTCTGTTCAGTGTGATTTCAAACAGCCGAGGCGATGTTATAAACAGATGGGACACAAACTGATATTCTACTACACACTTCTTCTGAAGTGGGGAGGGTGGCAGGGAGTTGGGCTAGAGCTGGGTGTGAGAAGAATCACTAAACCATGATCACAATATTCTCCATAATTCTTCACAGGACAAAATTCACTTCAATTTATTTTGTTTTAGATAGTGTTAAAGTGGAAAATGTCATTATGATAGTCATTTCGTCATAATAATATTCTGAGACTCATATGTCATATGATGTCATATGATGTCATAATAATAAAATAAATAGAATTGCACTTATGATCTAAATTTTTTCGCACAAACACATGCAGAAGTCAGAAGGTGTTAATTGGATTGAATTATTCAACTAATTTCTCATGTCTTTTGTTCTCACGTTCAGAATATGAAAATATAATGCCTCCGACTATATTGCCAGTGTTCGTATTAAATTCTACTGAACCATTTCACAGCACTTACAGATGGAATACGGAGATCCTATGGCATAGGGCCAATCACAGGATGTAGGGCATATGACATCTGGAGTGAGGCATAGGACAAAGGAAGAGGTGGACCTAGTCACTGGGTTTGTAGTGGGGGGGTGGGGTGGAGTGGACTTAGTCATTCGGTCTGTAGTGGGGGGTGGGGTGGACCTAGTCATTGGTTTTGTAGTGGTGGGGTGGGGTGGACCTAGTCATTGGGTCTGTAGTGGTGGGTGGGGGGGGGGTGGGGTGGACTTAGTCATTGGGTCTGTAGTGGTGGGTGGGGGGGGGGTGGGGTGAACCTACTTTTTGGGCCTGTAGTCTGGGATGCTCCGGTCCAGTGAGATGCGGTCGCTGAGCTGGGCGTTGTAGCCGTACTCCTCGTACTTCCCGTCGCCGTCGCGGTTGTCCCCCTCACTCAGCGTGGCGGCGGCCCCTCCCTGACCCAGGCCCCCCGGACCCTCAACCAGGCCCATGGGCTTCGCCAGGCCTGCAAAACGACAACAACAATAACATCAACAACAACCTAGAAGCATGAATACACATCACGCGCACACGCAGCCCTGCCGGATCATTTTTCCTATTCACGTTCCTAGCAAAAGTCAATCACTGTGTAATCAGCAGGTAGGGGTTAAAGGTGACATATTGGTGCGAATAGCCGTTACAAGCAGTTTTGAAAATCGGCCTCTTCTGACATCACAAGTGGGCGTGTCCACCTAGACGTGTGACGGATAGATCAGTCTGCCAGCCTACCCAGTGGACCGTAGCAAACGTTGCTCATCTGTCCGTCACACATCTAGGTGGACACGCCCACCTGTGATGTCAGAAGTGGCAGATTTCAAAACGGCTTGTGACGGCCAATCACACTCACACCCGGTGGCATGATATGTCACCTTTAAGCATCTTGCCCAACATGCCTCGTGCAGACGTCGGGGCACACACACTCACAGAATCTTTCTGCAAGGACTCAAACAACACACACACGCGCACACACACACACACACACGCACACACAAAACACACACCTCCCACGCACACAAATAGTTCCCCTACAAGCACAAATCCACATATAGATTTGGAGAAACGCAAACCCAAATAAAAGAGCCAGACACTTGGAGACGGACGCCCACGCCCTGCCAGGGAAGGACAGGTGCGAGCCGCCCCGCAGCCCCCTGCGGTGAGGACACTTGATTGGCAGTCGTGGGCCGTGTGTGTGTGGAGTGTGTGTGTGGAGTGTGAGGAGCGTGGTGGCTTGGCAGCTCCTACACCCCAGTGGGCCCCCCCCCACACACCCCCCACCACCCCTGCTTCCGCCTCATCCGGAGGGCATCATTACACTGTCTGTCACCTGCAGCACTAGACCCGCACGGACGTGAATGTCAGCGGGCCAGGGACACGTCTGCGACGCGTCACCGTCTGTGTGTTTTTATATATTTAGCAGGAGGAGACAATGGGTAGTATGTGTGGGGGGATAAAGGTGAGCCGAGCTGTGTTTTATTAATCCCGCACAGGAAATGTCGGGGTCAGAGCAGAAGTACAGCTTACTGATAATGATTGAAAATGTGAATATTCCATAAAATGTCAAGCGATACATATATATATATATATATATAGCCAGGTATATGCACCCAAGTTGGATAATGAGTTGGATAAATGTAGATGCAGATTGTATAACGTTAATAATCATGATTACCAATTTGGGTTCATTAAATAGTTGAACGTAAATAATAGCTAAGTGTATTTATTCATCATGTCAGATACATACAAATATATGTGAAATATTGAGCAGTTTACATTTCATCTATTTTACCAATCTGCTGCACATAAACCGTGCCAAATACAGTACAGGAAAGTACAGGCAAGGCTGTCACAGACGAAGCAACAGGAAGCATCTTTGAAGAGTCGAGGGTCAGCGGTGATTCAGAGAGCAGACGCTGGCAATGTTCAACGACTAAATGAGAACAGCCAATTTGTCCTTTCATTTTGAGACCCTTCCAAGTCAGAACCAGTGGTCCCACTTGACCCTTTTGGTTCTTCGGGGACCTGCGGGAAACTGAATGAGACCACTAAGTGGCTCTAAGTGTAAGTAAAGAATCTGGCAGGAGTTTAAGTGGTGCAGGTAATTGTGAGGGCTCCATAAATGCCCTATTAGCAGGACAGCAGACACCATTCCAACAGAATGGAATCAGTTCATCCCCAAACACAAGCTACATACATATTTCTATATTTCCAGCAATGTCGGAGTCTGTCATTGCATATCATGGACATCTTTTTTTCTAGTGAGTCATTGCCGACACTTTCATACAGTGGGTTCAAATTCACCATTCAGGGGCAGGAACAGGTTGGACATTTTGCTCAAGGACACCAGGTATGGCGAAGAAATTGTGTATTGTATGAACCAAGTAACTTTCGGGTGGGACTGGAGCCCCCTAGCTCACCACACTTTCCTCCCCCTGTCATCCCGGATGTATGTTTTGTTATCAACCCTGATATTAATTGGCCTAAGATTTAATTAACTTCTTAAATTTCCCCTGACGCTCTTGTTAGAATCATTCACCAGTTGCACCACTCAACATCCAATCCCCCCTTTCTGTGCTTTGACACTTTCCAAAGAGAAAGGAGAAAGACAGAGAATCTGGATGTTTTTTCCATCAAAGTGATCAAAGAATGGGCTCGACTGCTTATAGCGTTGAGATACAAAGGATTTCACAGACGAGTGGAATAAGTTCTGAGGGGACATCAAAGCGTATGCCTTAACAATGGTGTTTTGTTGACTGGATTCCTATTGCGCTCTGGCTGCCTCTGATTTTCCGAGCCGCAAGTCTTCCAAAAACTTCTTTTCATTTGACAAATGAAAGAGCGAGGAGATCTCCGGCAGTTCCTCAGGACGGCCGCCCGCCGCCGGATCAATGGCTCTGCTGGACGCCCTCTACCAGAAAGTATAAATATAACTGCCCCTCTTGCCCGTATTACCCCCCAGAACGACGCACCGCCCCCCAAACCACAAATACCCATGGAGGACTCAGCTCCCAGCCTCAGAACAGGAAGAACTGCAGGGTAATGGCCATATTTGGACAGCCTCGAGTCCTTGGGTGCTATTAGAGGGTTGTAACGGGGGCTGAATGCAAACTGGCGTTTCCCCGCGAGAGGCCGTTTGGCACGGCCCACCCTCCATATCGCCAGTACGGTGGCATTTTCCTCAGAATACGTGAGGCGGGGTGGCCGCATTCAGCCATCTGGCGGGTGGAGCCAAAGTCATACAATAACGCAGATGCTCTCCAGAGCCCTGGACGAGAACCCGGAAGGGACCTCCGCGTTCTTCTGTGAGTTTTAGAACACGCGGCCTCACTTCCTGCCAGTTTTTGTTACGCTAATTACTTTTTCTCTCGGTTTAGAATTTTTTTTTGTCCTCTCCGGCAGAATGGGGAGGGGGGGGGAATGTCATTATGGGATGGGAGTTAGCATGGCCCCTCCCGAGAGACACCGGGATACAGTGTCCCCTGTTTCACCATGTGGGGTGCGACCAGCATTTCACAACTGCACCCCCGGTAATGATCTCTTCATCGTAGCGGTAATGATGGCTTTAGACATGTGTGGATGTGATTAGGCCTTGTGTATGTCCTAACTACTGCTTAGAAAACCATTTGGATTTCATTTCATTTCCTTGTGTTCTTCTGTGTTGCTGTTGTGGCTAAAAAATAAAAGAGAATCTATTTTAACCGCACATTTGATTTGTTGATAGCGGAATTGCTGTTCTTGGATGCGATTTTCCCTGAAAGCTTGAAGTCTGAAAGCATACGAACATGATAATAACAAATAATAACACTGTCTTTTGTGTTTTATGTGTGGGAGAGCCGACTTGCCAGAAATCACTTTGTAATCATCACAAGCAAAATATTTTTGCGGGAATGTGTGCTCTACACCAAGACATGGTGTAATGATTTTCACAGCTGAAACCATCTTCCTTATGTAATTGTTAATATTTCCAATGGTATGATTAAGAAAATCAACATACATACAGTGCATAGGTAAATATATATGTAAAGGTCTGCTCTTCTTGTCATGCAGCCATGCCTGTGACTGGTAGCCTGACCGTGGCCGTGGCCTGACGGGCCACCAGCCCCTGACATGGAGCTCCTGCACCCCACCATATCCTCTCATCTGGGGATTCAATAACGGCAAACCTTTACATGTGTAAGGCCAAAGGATATGCTGTGTAGAGTTAAGACACACCTTCACAGGGCTGTATGGCTGAAAACATGAGACTCGAGATGTGTCATTTGGTCCAGATCTCAAGCAAGTCCCAGGTCATTTGGTCCCATTAAGTGTGAGTCACTTCAACCCCTCCCATCAAGAGTCACTTCAACCCCTCCCATCATTTAGAGATTGAATTTCAATGTGTCCATGGTTTGCAGAAACGTAACGTTACAAGGCCAACATTTGATTCTGGTAATTGGGTAGATTAGTGAGTCAACCAATCATGTCAATGCCATAGCAAGGAGCTTAACTGACAGGGTAGTCATCCAATCATGACAGGGCCATTACATTACATTACCCACCTGTAATGTCAACATTGAAAACATTGAACACCTTATATATTTGATATGTTGTATTGAAACTTAAACTATAAAATAAAAGACAAGCCATTTAAGTCATCATGTCTGAAGTCAAGTCAAGTCACGTGTCTTTAACTTCACAGTCCAAGTCGAGTCTCAAGTCATTTATATTCTGTCTAGTCAAGTTGCAAGTCATCAAAACAGGGACTTCAGTTGATGCTGTCTAAGACATAATGATTCGAGTCCACATCTCTTTTCACAACCTTTTACTACTGTCCTGTGAAGTGTCATCAAATGGTGTGAGTGTTTACTAACACACACACACACACACACACACACACACACACACACACACACACACACACACACAAACACACACACAGTAACAAGACAGTGGGTCTAAGTGTTGGATCCACACGTACCAACTGTGACTCTAACAACCTCATTTGATTTGACAGATGTCCTCAACAAACTATAACAGCGCGGGCAATGAAAGCCATGCTCTTTGTGATGCGGCCCCACATAAAAATGCTTTCAAGGACGATCAATATCGAAGCTCGCAGTGTAACTTCCGGTGGCTTCGTGTCCCGACAAGTATCAACACGTATCAAGTTTCAAGATCTTCTACCTGAGAGACTCATTGGCACAACATCATCCTCCGCCCCGCTGTGAGGCAATTACAGCCCAGCAGCTGTTCTCTCCAGCGCAAACACACAAGCCTGAGATCCCCACCGAGGTGGAGCAAACACACCCGTAACCCGTACCCGGTGCAACTCACACAACATACACAGCCTAGAAATAGGAACAACATCTGTCAAATATCTGCCTAAAAAATGTGCGGCAACATCCAAATACACATCGGTCTCTTCCCCTCCCCCCCCTCCCTGTGTTGCGTCTCAGCATCATTTTGTACCCATCCCCTCGATGGCCCGACACATTAAACCGGGTAACATGATGAATGATTGAGCAACCTTCAGAAACCCGGGCCTCGGCGAGCTAGACACGAGAGACGCGTGTGTTTTAGAAGGGGCCGGTGATTTAAGAGCCAGAGTGCCTTCATGTGTTGTCCAAAGTGATGCACGGGTGGTCTAAATATTAATGGTGGTGCAGAAGCAGCCTGGTGATCTCTCAGAGTAAAGAAGAGGCAAAGAAGAAAGAAGGGGGCAGAGCAACTTGTTCCGGGGAGGTTGATAAGCTCGGCTATTGAAGGCTGAAAAACAAATCCATGAAATATTGAGGGGTGGGAGAGTGGAGTGAGGCCTGGAGAACGTGCCGGCACGCGTCGAGAGGATAACAAGGTTGATTTGTTAAACGCCTGGCTCACTCCACGCTGTGATTATATCTAAACAATGGATTCTTCTTCCTATGCAAGATTTAAGCCCTCAAAGCGTTTACATGTCAATTTAACCTACCACTCGAATCAGTGTGTGACGCCCGTTCCAGAATAACAACAAGGAAGGCCAACGTGTTATACGTGTGTACTCTCATGTAGACGACATGCTGTGTACGTGCCTTTCCTTCTCTTGTTCTTTTTATAGAAGGGACAAATATCAAATAGCTAGGCCGTTATGGTCGACAATTTCCAAGACCAAATAACAGAACGGAAAAAAGGCAGAGTATATTCTTTCTCCTTCTTCTCATTATTTCCAAATGACTTCAATTTCCAAATGGAATTATTCCCAGATGGCTTGCTTTTTCTTGTTTTTCTATGAACATATATTCATAATGTTGTAGCGCTAATCACAAATATCAGCGTGTCACCCAAGCTTGAAACATGCAATACAACATTTGTTTATGTTGTATTGCAACATAAACAAATATAAAGTATATATAATCGTAATGATGGTGTTAGCGTTTCCAGCACCAATACAGCGTCATCACAGAGAATTTAACTCAATCAAAATAGGAAAAAATTACTGAAGAATCCCATCATCTTGACCTGATAGGCGATGATTGCTAGGCCTAAAATATATATTTAGAGCACACTCTGCCATTATTGCCATATTTCTTTTTTCTTTTTTTGCAAATATGAGCATAGAATACATTACTGTGATTCTAACGGCCTGAGCAGAATTGATTTTCATCTATTCCTGAAAACTATTATGTTGCCCGGCCCCTCATCTACATATCATCATTTAAATATATTTCATTTTACCAGCCGCCATCTGAGAGCTCTAGCTAATGGTCTGAGTGTGTGTCTGTAATTATTAAACGTAACTACACATATACAAACAGAGCCTCATATAATCAGACACACATACACACACACACGCACACATAGTTTTACTCACATACACACAACACACACACACACTCAAGCGTGCATGCAGAAAACAATGCTTATAACAGAGTGAGTAGCAGGTCCTCATGCAGGTTTGTTTGAAAGAGAGAGACACAGCAGTAGAAATGTGTGAGGTGTCTTATCTCTCATTAAAACTATCGTATCCCTGCTGCTTCAGTAAAAATAAATATTTAAAAAGTGGGCTTTTTTTTGCCGTTATTGAATCCCCAGATGAGAGGATATGGTGGGGTGCAGGAGCTCCACGTCAGGGGCTGGTGTCCCATCAGGCCCTGGCCACGGTCAGGCTACCAGTCACAGGCATGGCTGCATGACAAGTGGCTCCCTCTGACCGCATGCTTCACCACGGTGGGCAGAATCAAACAAGGACAAATGCACGGGCACAAGCCATTAACTGTGACTGAGAAAGACGCCTGTTATTTTCTCTTCCCCTGCCTTCCCCGTGAGTAGTTTTAAGACATGTGGTGATGGTTCTGAGAGAAGAGTGCGAGAACCTCTGCACTATCTGCCGCAGAACTGTCTCTAGATGAAGGACTATCTCAAATAAATTGCATTTCTTTCTAGCCTTGATTTCAGGTACGCTACCATCCGGGCTTGAGGTGAAGAGAAGTTGCCGTCCATCTCAATTGAGTAGAGGTCTGCTATCAATTACAGAAAAGGCCAACTCGGTTGTCTGTGTTGTTCAGCACTTTGTCCTTCACAACATTGTTGTTTGATTCCTTATTCACCGTTGTGCATTTTGTGTTTACAGCAGTCGGCATAGCAGCTTCCAGAATGTCAGGCATCTCCTAAAATGACTGGGCAAATAGTGCAATCTGTATGTTCTCACTATCCAAAAGAATGTGAGCTGTGCCTTTGCTTTCTAATATGAATATGAGGCCTTTCCTTGTGCTGCTCAGCCCACCCCATTGCATGTAAGCGGGTAGTAGCAACACTACAAACCACTTATAATCGCGCAAATCAATCGAAAAAAAAGCCCAAGGAAGTTTTTAATCCAATACTCCGCCGGCCTATACTTTAAATATAAATGGTCTACTGTCTTCCATCATCTAGCATGCACCGTGTTTATCGCTGTTTGTCATTGGGCTGAAGCCTTCAATTATCCTCACCGCTGGGGTGGAGAATGTATCGGCGATAGCAGTAAGGGAAGAACTGTGTGGACTGTGCGGTTCAAAGCCAAAGCTCAGTTTTACAAGCGTGTTAACAACAAGCTTAACAACCCCCTCCACCCACTCACCCCCCTGAGGAAGAGATGGTAGGACCCACGGCAGAATGATAACTGCCGCTGATAACCCACGAGTGGGTCATCCTCCATAGGTAGGCTTTCTGAGAACGCATACATCCATGTTGTTCCCTTTATCAAAACACCAGATGAATGTGCATCAGAGCAACAAGCTAAGACTTCAGAGCCATTTTGAGGTCTCTCTCCATCCCATGAGGCTTTGCTGTGAATTCCCTGGATTGTCATTGGTGGGCGACAACATGGGGCCACAGCCAATTATTTCATAGCGCTGCAGGTCATGTTAATAGTTATTGCCATGCTGGAACCTCCCCCCAACTGCTAGATTAATTCCCAATGGCCACCAAATGCAATTTGCGTTTGCTTGAGTAAAAGTGCTGTGACAAGGGATAGAGATACACGTTCAATAATAAAGTCAAGCAGTAAGGCCAGGGATTATAAAAGTGAATGTTTCCACACTTTATGGTCTCAAGGGTAAATACTAGGCCACTTTATTTGACGAAAAACAACAATTTTAATTAAAGGTATATGTGCTACATCCTTAGTCATCTAGCAAAAGTTTGTTTGTTTAATGTGCCTTGAAGCAAACAACAATATATTAAATACCACAGTGTTGGTTGAGGCATAGTAGCACAGTTGGTAGTGCTGCCGTGCTGTAATTGTTTTTGGGCTGCGTTTGCGTGGGCTCACTCCAAAGGCTTTGATTTCCTGCAACCTATGAAGACGTGCAGGCAGGGCTAATTGGACAATGAAGTGTGACTACATATATCTGTGTGTGTGTGTGTGTGTGTGTGTGTGTGTGTGTGTGTGTGTGTGTGTGTGTGCGTGTGCGCGTGTGTGTCTGTGTCAGTGTGAACATGCACCTATTTTTAGAGGTCCGTATGCATTATGCAGATTGACAAATGTGATAGACGATAGCAACCACGACCAAGAATAAATAGACAGACGGAAGGAAGGAAGGAAGGAAGGAAGAAAGGAAGGAAGAACCACCACTACCACTACCACTCCTCTCTGAGAGGCGGCAGCTCCTCTGCATGGGGGTCCAGGCACTAAAGAATGTATTACACGTTCTCTGAGCGGGGGAGAAGGAGTTCTCCTCTTTCTGGAGCAGTGTCTCGGTGAGACGTACGGTGAGAGACGTACAGCATAACTCAGAGAGCGACAGTGACCCTCTTTTGTGTACAAAGGGATGACAGAACTTCGGCAGATGTAACGCTGTAAAAACAACGCTCACAAAGGGACTCGAATTTGGGGCAGACAGAGAAGAGGCTTTTCAGGAGTGGTTCAGAGATAAATAAAAAAAAAACACCTTTGATGAGACTCCTTACAAATGTACAAAAAGCATCTGTTAACAATGCCAGTAATACACAATAACCCCACCATGACCAACATAACCGTCATCAGTAATACTAACATGACTATGAGTACAACTACTCATAATAATAACAACACAAATACTCATGTTAATAATAGTAAGCCATGTGTTGAACATCAAATCAGCCCTTCTGCTACATTTCTTCCACATTGCCTCTGCGTTAGTTATGCCCGTCCACGTATCACACAGCTCCCAGGGCCGTTTATAAGCTTGTATCCTCACTGAGCCTCGACTCCCTCTTAGTGAATACTACATGGTCCGTTAAACATCCCTCCTTAATAGTAGTCACATGCCTCTCCCCACCGGAGGCTCCCCCCCCCTCCTGTGAAAACATATTAAAGACATATGGCCGGTAATGACAGCCAATCAAAAGATTAACGAGCTAACTTGTTGGTTATGTGTTGGCGAGATAGATATACTTCCAGCTGAGTGAAGTCTCCATTCATGATACGTCACACATTCATTCATACCCATACAGACCTTTCAACCCCGCTCAGGACTTGGAAAGGAAAGATAATTAATGCTCTGATTCTATCATTTTTCATGCAGAGATTTAATGTCTTGATATGGACACTGTTGCAAGGGAGGGCAAAAGCAGTGTTTGTGTGACTCTGTTTCTGTTTGAATTGAATTGGGAAAAGGTGTTCCTGTTCTTATATTGGATTACTTTTCAATGTAAGATATTATACTGTGTGCTTGGGTGAAAGTCTGAAGGTTTGTTTTGCATGGTAGGTGACACAGTACAGTTGTATTTGCCGTTTGTGAAATGCAATTCATCCCAAGAGATTTGGAAATAAGAAAGAACTGCCACATTACAGTTTTTTATCAGACTTTTTTTTCCCCAGGAGCTAAGTTACGATTTTACGATTTTGTGAATATGAAAATATGTCCTTAATAATAATCACACAAAAAACCCTCGAGCCCGAAAGCAATCAGTGATTTACCGTTTGTATTGGTAAGAGATATAACAGACTGCTGTATCGCCTTTTTCTGTTCTCTCCTGAAACAGAAAACTACTTTTCAGTATTGCTTAGGCTATTATAGAGGAACAGAAAGATAAAGAAGTTGTACTTAACGCACAGGATCATTACAACCCCCCCGGATGTTACATTGAAAAGCACACAGCATATAGTCCAGCATCCTTACCGTTCAACTGATTGTAGACCACATCTTCAAGGCGCTCCAGCCTCTGCAGAATGGACTGCCTGTCCACCAAGTTTGTAACTTTGCCATTTCTAGCTCGCAGTCTCTGGTCCGAGATCCGACCGATCTGGATGAGCTCCTCGGAGCGGTCTTGTATTCTGCAGTAGACCGAGAACAAAATGATGCCGACAAAAACCAAAATGTTCACGGTCAGCAAAGTTTTGATTTTGCGTGCCACAGCCATGGAAGAGAGTAAGGACGGGGGCTGGTGCTGTGGCGCAGTCAGACCAAATCAGTGTCCATCTGGACGAGGGTCTTGAGTCCACTTATGAGTTGTGTGCGCGGGTGTGTGTGTGTGTGTGTGTGCAGAGCAGCTTCTTTCAGGACCACGGACAGCTCAGCGGCTCAGAGGTGGCGCACCAGTCACTCTCGGCGTCACATCCCACCAAGCCGGGATGCAAGTTCAAGGCTTCTGGTGGTGGTGGTGGTGCTGGGCAAGGCTGCAAGGCTGCCCCCTGGACCACGGCGCCGTGAGTCCCACACCAGAGACCATAGATTGTGGATGTGCTCAACGCCAGCTCTTCGCCCAAAATATACGGTCGTCAAATCCGAGCGTTCCCGTCCATCCTTTACAAACCAGTACGGCGGACTGGTCGTTGCGTGCACCCCATCATCTGCTTCGCGGTGACATCTCCCTGCTCTCAAAGGCGTGTAGTGGTCAACACGATTCGTCCTTTCCCCTCAAACAGACCGGGCGAGCACACGTCCAATGATACGTGCATCACCAAAAAGGCGTGTTATTGTATTTTCTCCCCCTCCACCTCTCTATTTCTCGCTCTCTTCGACAGCTGCGGGTCTGTCGCCGTCCGCCGCCTGCCTGTTTTCGGACAGAAGTTTACGTGCTGGACGCGTTTAGCCCACGGATGCTCTCAAAGCGATTCCGATGCTCCATCCGCTCTCTGCATCGAGAGAGAGCAAGCCAACCGATGTCTGTAGCCAGCTCTCCTGCACGCCGTCTTGCATCCCTCCCTCCCTCCCCTCTCTCTCTCTTTCTCTCTCCGAGAGAGCGAGAGGAGAAATCGTTACTGCTTTGTGACGTTAAGAAGCCCGATTCGCATATTTGAATAACGTATTATTTCGGTCAAATCAAAGCACTTGATTTGAGAAATATATATATGTCTACTCACAGAATTTCCTTTGCAACGCGTCCGCTCGTGTAGCCTACTCACTAATAAACAATGTGCAGATGTACCATCAGCAATCCACAATTACTTACATTTTACAAAGTAGGTTGAATATTAGCATATCATGCAAATACAACTAGTCAAGTAACTCAGCGCCCATCATATGTGATCCACATGCTTGACTGCATTTTGACCCCATAACCGAAGTGCTCTTTAGGTGAAAACATTAGACTCGGCCCATTGATCACATGACATCTGTCCAAACGAGGTAGTCCCTATAGGCCTACAAATCTTAATTGTCAATTTTCAAACCTTGGTTCCACACTTTTTTTTTTCTGGTCCTGCTTGCGATGTTATTAAGGTTAAACGCATGGAATCCCCTCAGTCGAGCAATGTGTGCCTTTCAGGCCACCTCCTCTCTGCGGACATGCAGGACACTTGCCTCCTCCCTGCGGACATTTGCCTATTCTGCATCGCAGAATAGGCAAATACAGTGGACCTAGTCTATTCCTGATGTGGATCAATAAGTGTACACTCAGCAGGAACCATCTCATGGCTCGCCTTAGGAAACATGCTGGGTGAAGATACTCCATGCCAGGACTATTGAGCCTATAGATCATCATAACCCCACACTTTTGTGATAGTGTACCCATATTTATACCCAAATAAATGACCTATTCCATTTCTGAGGAATAGACTAGGAATAGACTATTTTCACAGGGTCGTAATCGTAGGACAAACACAGGGGTTGCTTATAAGGCTAATTATGGGTCTGCTCCGTTTATGTACGTACCAGGGCACGGGTAGTAGGCTAAACTAAGATAATACACATTGACCGTGGACCTATTCCCCAGAGTTTTCATAGCAGGGCAAGCAATGTTGTAGCATGGTAATGTTGTAACATTAACATTTGGTAGGCAGGTGTTTCATTTATGTGTGTCAAAGCAAAGACAATGTGTGTTGACTATTTCAGTCTTCTTACAATATGTGCATTCAAAAATGTGGACATTACCCAGACATTTTCAGAATCATGCGAGTACATAACATTCATCAAATAGGCAAACAGCTTCAAGTGCTACTGTACCACAGGGTTAGTCCCTGCCCTGTCACCCTTATCACACTGCCTCAGCACATTAATGTGGACCTTGTTTGTTTGTTGTCTGTTACTTAGTATCTTTCTCTTAGTATCTTTAACCCTATTGTCTAGTGTATAGTATCTTTATTCTTATTTGTTGATTGTATTCTAGAAACTTCCTTTTTTGCAATCCTGCTTGTTGTATGTTGTATGTGTATGTTATGTGTGATGTATCTATGTCTCTAAGCTACTTGGACCCTGAATTTCCCCTAGGGATGAATAAAGTTTATATCTATCTATCTATCTATCTATCTTTTAGAAACAAGGACTTAGTGTTTTCTTTCTTGCCCCAGATGCAGTCCAAACAGACAGTTGTCAGTCTGCGATTAAAGATGTGTAGGGTTTCTTCTTCTGTCCTGGTGTCAGGAGCTCATTCCCCCATCCTGGGGCCAGGACAGCCAACATAAAAGCAGCAGACCCATAATTAGCCTTGAGAGTGACACCTCTGTTTGTCCTCCGATGACACCTCCTTTGCAGGGTCTATTCAGTCCCTCCACCTGCAGCCCTCGCCTGCCCAACCAACCGCACTCGTCAGGGGGGTGGTGGGGGTGGTGCCTCATCCCTGCATTCAGATGACTCCTGGCTGAGGTAGGCCTCTAACCTAGAGGATGCTCCCGGAACCCCCAGCCTCGATTGGGCAAGTATGGACGTGGTGCCAGTGCTGAAAGCCCTCAAGCTCTTTCAGTCCACTACACAGCCACCGGCTCAGGAGCAGATTTATCCCCGGCTAGTTTGACGCGCTAGTGTAATCGTATTGTGGGCTATAACAATAAAAATCTTTATGGACGTCACACTCTCCGAGCCTTCGGGGCATTAGAGGATGAACAGCCTCAGAATTTCCATCAAGTTTCTTTGTTTTTGTTGGATTTGTTTGTTTTATTTACCGTATTGACATCCAGGTTGGGTTTGGTCTTCAATCTCGTTTTTCATTCTCTTGGAAACAATTTTTAACAAGGGGATGTACACCTTTTGTTGTTGTTGTTGTTGTTGTTGTTGTTGTTTTCACCCAAGATGATTACAGGAACAACGCTATGTTGCTGCGCTACACAGAAGGGACTCCTTGTTATTCTCGCCTTAGTGCTATCGAATGCCCTGCAGTTACCAAGAACATCTTTCGGAAATCAATACATCCACACACGTCCGGCGATTCGGTTGTGAGTCACATTCTCTACGTCTATTGATTTGGGTTGTTCAGAATACTTTGCTGGATGTATTGCATATCTCTTAGGGAAAGGAAAAGACTTGACAGCTGTCACCTTTGTTTCCCGGTGTATCATTAAGGTTGTCAGCGGCAAAATAAACACATTATCCGACAAGGAAAAACAACAGGGTTGTGATTTTTTTTGTGGTTAACAGAGGGGCTGGTAGGATGAAGAGGAGGGAGCTCGAGGGGGTTGATATAAATTCACAAGGTCGCTGCCGCATAAGCGAACAATCAGGTTTCAGGGCCCACGCCACCCTCCCAATAGCGTTCTCAGGGAGAGTTATGTGACGGTGCTCTATGCTCAGGCACCCTGTGGGGGTGGGGGGGGGGGGAGGGGCAGTCAGAGGCAGTCTGAGGACCAAGTGCTTTAACCATATTAACCCGGTCTCTAGCCAGCCTCAGCCCAGTCCGCCTGGCTCAGTGCCTGCATTCGTCTGGCATCGTGATGCACCTTCCACATACGGCGGTGGGCACCACTGTTAAGTGGTTGAGCAGACGCCCCCACAGGGAATGTGAAGACAACATCACGTATAACCGTCATATACAACGCTGTGGTGATGTTTTAGAGATCAACGCCTCTTTTGGTCGGTTGGTCAATTGCATGTTCTTGCGTTAGACGAGCATTCTGTTCCAGGAGTCTGAACCGCAGTCCTAAGACCGCAGATTCCTAGGACCCTTGTTTTGATAGAGTTAAAGGGATATGCCAAGATATCTGTAAAGTGCTGATTGCCTGGCTTACCCAGATTCAGACGAGTTGTTTACTTTACAGGTTCCTTATTCAGAGCAAGTCCCAGGGAATTCAGATAGGGACCATTAAGAAGCAGGTGAGGGGGTTAAGGGCTGATTATGGTTCCACACAACGACCACGCAGACGCTTCGACACAGTCGTGAACCCTTATGGTCCCGCGTCGGGTTTTAGTAAGCAGACCAATCACAGCCCTTGCTGCTACGTCGCCTCAACGGAAGGTTACAATTTTTGGGAGGCGCACGTCAGGCCCTCGCGGTGGACGCAAGGAGGGTCCATAAGGACGTAAGGGGTCCGTAACCCCCCTTGTGTTGCGTGAACGTGGGACCATAATCAGCCCTTAAGGGTGTCTTGTTCAAGGATGCCTACAGGTTAGGCTGCAGGCATGCATCGAACCCACAAGCTTTGGGCTGGAGTGTGGAACACACCCTAACCACTGCACTACTGCATGTTGGTGCACTACGGGTAAAATAGTAGTAACAAGATGTCAAGTCGAAGCACGGGGTGCACCCAACAGCAGGGAGAACACTGGAGTATCAAAGCGAGGAACAATCAATAACACAGGTACAAAAACTCAAAGCCAGCACCATGGGCATAAACTAGGGAAGTTAAAGTACAAGAGCACAGTTGAACAGAAAGAGTCCTTAACACAGGTGAGAACAGTTATCTACCCAACGAGGAAACACTAAGGCCCCGTTTACACGAGGACGCTTGCGGGTAAAAAAAACCCTGCAAAAATCTGAAACCACCCTCCAAAGTGGAAAACTTGAATACGCTCCGCCGTAGCGTCTACACTGCCAAGACGCAAAACTCTGCTCGGATCTGCTCACGTCGCGTACGTGTTTACGTCACATACATGCGCCAGTACAGGGAAATAAACAAACATGTCGGAAGAAGGAAGATTCTACGCATGCGCTCAGACATGGCGGTGATGCCGCCCGACATGCATACCCAATCGATTTCCACACACCTTTGCGTCACCGTATGCATGCAGATTTCCTCCCGAAAATGCTCGTCTAAGCGCAGAATAAAAAGTGAAGACACGACGCCACTTTTGCGTCTTCTGTTCAGACCGTCATTATGCAAACGTGGCAAAAGTGCCTGAGGTTCTTGCAGGATTGCGACAAGTAATCCTGCGTATGTCAGTGTAAACAGTGTAGGACGTGTACAATGTGTGAGTGCCATTTTATTTATTACAGTAAGGTGGGAAATGATGACTGTGTTTGTTTAGAGACTGAATGCCAGCAGGGGTGTGAGAAAACGTAGATCCAGTTGAGCAATGGGGTCGTTTGTCATCTCATAGTGAACTAGGTTGCATGGCTGTATTGTAATGGTGTTCTATATATGGTGCATGCTGTTTGTCTGTTTGTTTGTATTACACAGGGTTAGTAGGATGATACACATTCTTTGCTACGCAGACACTTTTCCATGCATGGAGTCCCACCATGTCACGTATAAAAAGGAAACCGTTAAGTTCCATGAATTCCCCTCCATCAAGAAACACCTCACTATATCAGCAGATTCTTGCCAACACACAGCCTTAGTTTTTGGAATGCAATTATTTATAGCTGAGCAATATAAGCATCCCGGCTCTAATAACCTCTTGAATGTCACAGAATATGGGGAAAAGCCATTAAATTATAGTAAATCCAATTCATTTTTCAACTCAATAGTATAGACTTACACACCATTATTTTGGGGACATTAGAACATAATTATGAACACACAATCTGTTATTTCCCTATGTTGTGTGTGGTCTTAAATCGTACATAACGTAATGATATATAAATTAGCCTGGCCAACATCAGCGTGGGTGAATCTCTTAATCTCGTAAATACAGTGAATAACAGCTTATAATAAAAGCCCTTGCTGCACACAAATATGGAAGCTTAATACTAAACATATGTGAGTGAGTGCTCTGCTGGGACTGTTTGTTTCTTTGCTATTTATTTCTGTTGATGCTACTATCTCTACTATCTCTACTATCTCGAGTCTCTTTCCCGTGGCCCTAGGCTGCTCTCTTCTCAAGAACAATATATGACCCAGCTCGATGGTGTATTCGGGAAAAGGATGGCATTAAACTAGCCTGGAGTGATTCACATCATAAAAGCTTGCTAATGTGGACTACCAGCCGCGGGTTGAAGCTGAGAGGGAAAACGTCTTACAAATAGGTGAGAAAAAAGGTTCAATTGACCAGCGACATCTACCTTGCACCCCTTTGAAAGGTGTTGGAGCTTCGATCGGATGTGACACAACGGCCTTGTTTACCTTACAAAAAAACAACAACAACAACAATACTTCTGAATACAAAGCATTCAGAACTGGGGGACAGCCCACGGAATACAAGTTCACCAGGAAACCACAAAAACAAAATATAAAAATTCAGACTTTTTCTAATTGAGATATCTGTCCACCATTTCAACTTTAATACCTTTCATCAGCGAGTAAACAAGGTTGTTGTTGTTCTGCCGGGACAATGAGGTGTCCTCTATTTCTATTTACTGAGCCTAATATGCATGACATCCTGGCAGCGGTGCTGGTGCAGTTCTCCGGGAGGCGCAGGAAGGTCAGCGTGTGTGTACCGCAGAACATCAAGAACATAAAGCAAGCAGCCCACGCAAGGAGGTGTAGGGAACTGTGGTGGAAAATACAGTGGAGTAATTAATCTTTGTTTATGTCAGGTGGACTGACAGGAACAGAAACTAACAGAGACCCACTCTCTCTCTCTCTCTCTCTCTCTCTCTCCCTTCCTCTCCCTCTCCCTCTCTCTCTCTCTCTCCCTCTCTCTCTCTCTCTCTCGCTCTCTCTCTCTCTCTCCCGCCCACCCTCCCTCTCTCTCTCTCTCTCTCTCTTGCTCTCTCTGTCCCTCTCTCTCTGTCTCTCCCGCCCTCCCTCCCTTTCTCTCTCTGTCCCTCTCTCTCTCTCTCTCTGTCCCTCTCTTTCTCTGTCCCTCTCTCTCCCGCCCTCTCTCTGTCTCTCTCTCTGTCCCTCTCTCTCTCTGCCCCTCTTCTCCCACCCTCTCTCTTCCTCTCTCTCGCTCTCTCTCCAAAACACACACACACACACACACACACACACACACACACACACACACACACACACACACACACACACACACACATTCACATGCACACAGAAGGACAAGCCACTATGCATGTGTGTGTGTGCGCACACACACACACACACACACACACACACACACACACGTACACACACATTTTTTGCAAGGTGGCAGCGACTGGGATAATCATTGGTCATTAAATGTAGCGAGGCTGCCTCTCTGGCAGAGTTAAGTTCATACATTATCACTCTGACCCTCGGCTAACTGCTAGGACCCAGTTCTGTCTGCCCTGACTTAGCTCATTCACATTCTACCTTCAGCCATTCCTCTCTCGACGATCCCAATGCCATAACTACATTACAATAATACCCCTGCTGACTGGAATACATGCTGTTGTTTGTATGGAGAGAGGGGGTTTGTACAGATAAGTGGGGGGGGGGAGTCTGCTGAAGGCTTATAAGTGCCACAAGCCTGATTAACACACAATGTGCTCTTTGACCTTGTAAGCGCGCAACTCCGTACCCACCATGCATCATGCGTCAGAGCTAAGCTAATCACGAATGCTAAGTAATTTCTACTGGAGCAAAGCTAATGTTAATGTCGACCCTGTGAATGGAGGTTGGTTCTGGAGAGAAAAGACTAAACTGCAGCATTATGGCGTGTTCAGTTTGGTAGCAACAAGGTTAAATGAGTTCAGCTGCATATATATAAAATATGTAGAGAGAGAGAGAGAGCAGAGGGATACATGTGCCGTCATATTTCTGAATAATAACGAGGGACAATATGATGGAAACTCATCTCAGTTTTATTCATTGTTTTTTTTCCAACATATTTGTATTAATGGATAGGGAAGTTCCAACTGTAGCTTTCCTCTAAAGACACACACAAAGACGGGCACAGAGACACAAAAATACACACAGGGACCACACACACCAAAGGTTTCTTGATTTATGGCAGAAGCAATTAGGTTTTGCGAGTGTGCCGAACCTTGATGGGTGAATTGGTGCAGGTAATTAGAAAGAATAATGAAACAGCAAGCAAGGGAAATGAATCCCGGCATCAAAAAATCTAATCAAAGATAAATGTTCTATCCAGATTATGCAGACACTATGCCCCCGGAGATTGTTGTTTCAAATCCCTGTGTGTGCACACTGTGGCCTCTTTGTGAAGCCAAAGCCATTATACTGCAGGATCCCGTCATGGTGGTTTGCATATTGATTGACTCCATGGCTCTTCTCGGTTTCTTCTCTTGTATTGGAATTGTTTGAATAGGGGGCACCTTTTTTGGATTGTTTCAACGACATCAGTTGGATGATGTGGAAGTTGAAGGTGTAAATTTGGGAACACACAAGCGCGAACACGTTTGTAGGGGTCAGGATAGTGACGGGCAGGGGGTTCGACTCCCGGCCGAAGGGTTGTGGGTTTGATCCTCAGTGTCTGAGAAATAAGGTGCAGTAAAATTAATCAGGTGAAATGTGGTTGAACCACATGTGTGGGATTTTGCGACTCAAAGGTAATATGATGTGTATCTTGTTAGAACATTTACTCCAGTGATACACAAATATTAGAAAATTATAGCCTTATTATTATTATTATAACTACTCAAAATGTAATATTTCTTTTGGAAAATTGGTTGTTGGGTAAGAACGTTTGTTTAGTAAAATGACATAACATATTAAAGGATTGAGTGTTTCAACTGAAACTGTTCCTTTAAAGTGTTGAAAATGCAATTGATGAAACTGCTCACTTGCCAACCGCCACTTTATCACTTCTGTCAGTAATCACTCATGCCATAGATTTAACCATTTATTGCATGAATGATAATACCATTTAGTTTGGCGGTATGGTTCCACTCTTTGCTCCCTGCTGTAGGATTTGAACAATGACATACAGATGTCCAACATTTGACAACAGGGAGCACCTTACAATATGCGATACAGAGCAGAACCAAGCAGGTGGAGGCTAGGGTGGTGGTGGAAGAAACTTGTAAAGGTGAGTGCGTGTTTGAGATGGAAGGTCTTAAATTGAGAGCCTATTGCTGTAAGTGAGTTTGATTGGACCGCGTTAGCATTCGGCTGATGTCAGACGCATGACTAGAGTCTCCCACCAGAACTGTAGCTTTGCCCATTAGGAGACCTGCTCTATTTCAGGAGTTGTGTTCGGAGAAGCTAGAGAAGCTAGTCAGCTTGGAACCAAATGAGCTGCCCACTATTAAAATCACTTGAACTTGTTATAAATGCGTATGCTAATGTACTGTGAAGTTCACATTATGCTGTGAGCCAGCTGTGGAATTACAGCAATGTATTTAGGTTCTTGACTTTATTTAAATAAAATAACATGAAATATGTTCCTTGGGACAACATTTCCTTTTGTTAATTTAGTTTTGCGTCATATATGCCAATACAATTCTACGCAACGACAAGTGGTTCAGACATACCTAGGTATCTTATATATTTATATATATTATTGATTAGGTGACGAAATATGATTTTGTCGACAGACTGGATGAACAGATGGTAAAAAGCCATGCAGGCATGATTTGTAAAAGCCTAAATGTGTCCCAGAATGCTATATGTCTACAAGTCACTGTTTTCTCCCTCCAACGCTGAACAAACATGCAGGATGTGCTGATTGCTCATCTCAAGAGGTAGCCAAGATTGTCAGAGCAGTGGCTCCAGGGAATGGCAAAAATAACCAACACAAAAAAACAAATGCAAATATACACGCTGTTCCCAGAAAAGCCCTAATTTCCGCACCGACAGCCAACAGTCCTTTTCAAGTGGAATCACACGTGGTTTAGTGAAGACCCGCTCGGTATATAAGTGATTCAATGGCTTGACAATTTACTGGCAAACCATGTGTAATTCTGACATGGAGGCAGATGCTCCGTTACCAGAGCTTTGTAAAAACCTGAGGAGAAACACCTGTGCCTGACGAGTTCCTCTGCTGAACACACACTTTTTTCCGGAGGCACCAACCGACACGATTAAATTACTACCTCACAGAATCATAGTATGGCCTCGATGTTCCGGGATTCATAACATATACATCGTTTGGCACACTATGTTTTACATTCAACAACATGTTCTGATGACAAATCCTTTCCCTAATGCATATTAATGAAGGCCGGAGAGTTTCACATTAAAGGGGAGCATGATTATCCTCTCAACAAAGTACGGACTTCCCAACATTACTATTCAGTAGGAAGTTACTGAATGTTTTATTATCCTTAATTATTGGCACAAGAACCAACTGCCTAGGCCTTCACTGCAGTCAGCATGTTAATCATGTATGGACACTGACAGACACACACTTATACACACACACACACACACACACACACACACACACACACACACACACACACACACACACACACACCTACACACACACACACACACACACACACACACCTACACCTACACACACACACACACACACACACACACACACACACACACACATAAATTAGCAAGTGCAACAGCATGAAAACAAGCGCTGGCAAAAAAAAAAAAAAGTGAATATGCAAGCTGGCTACCACAAACACACACAAACACACTCCTCCGCCCACTCGCTTTCCAAAAGGAACAAAGTCGTCATTAGCAGTGGGGATCAAACGGGCCCCAGATCCACAGATGGCCCCTGAATCACAGCAGCCATGTTGAGAGCAAAGGCCCCCGTCCGCCGCCTGATGGTTTGTCATCACAGCCACTCGAGACACAAATGCAGCACTCCACTTAGCAGCACGCACAGGACGGCCCAGGGCTGACGTCCTTACCCGAGGGGGACCCCATTTCAATGTGTGAAATACAAAAATATGGAAAGAAGGAAAGAAGCAGGAGGGTGTGTGGCCAGGAGGAAACGACATCAAAGCGATAACAGCCCCAACACACACACATATACACATGCACCCACACACGCACGCACGCACACACACGCGCATACACGCAAGCACACACACACACACACACACACACACACACACACACACACACACACACACACACACACACACACACATGCACACCAAGTCTGTGTGATTGCAATTAAAGATAGAGGCGTGCAGAGAATGTCTCCCACAGAAAATAATTATGGAACTACGCCGGGAGATGGGGATGGTTGGGGAGTAGGGTATGTGTGTGTGTGTGTGTGTGTGTGTGTGTGTGTGTGTGTGTGTGTGTGTAATATGCAAGTGGTGCTGAGAGACAGTGAAGGCCGGCATAAGTAGGCAGACGCCAGAGAGGAGCCGGGAACGCACGGTGGCCACGGTGGGGGTGGAGCAGCAGGGCAGGGGTGGAGGTGGAGAGGGTCAACAGAGCGGGTAGAAGGGTGGAGAAGAGCGGAGACCACCAAGGGGTCAGAGCGAAGGGTCACTCCACCCACTTCATGCTCACTTCTGTGTGTCTAACCTCACTTGCACTTCCCATGGGAGAAATGCATTGTGAATGAGTGAATAAGTGAATGAGTGAGTGAGAGAGAAAAAGAGAGCGACAGAGAAAAGAGAAAAGAGAGAAAAGGTAGGAAAGGAGATCTTTCAGCGACTTTCAATAATGAACCCTTACTAACCCATCTTTAACTACATGTTCTTGAACATGTTCTGTTCATGTTCACCTTCATCATCCTCCACAGTTGGCCTTTACCACGTGTTGGTGTGCAGACAGCGGGACCTGAAGGCAGTTAAACCACTGAGTACAAACAATAGACAGAGGACGTGGTTTTGAACAGCCGGAGGTATAGACACCAGTTATTATGTCCAAGAGCACGGTGGGAGTGTTCGTTCAGTCTACGATGATTATGGAGTATGGAAATACACTGTGAACATGATGACAGCCTGGAACCCTCCAGAAGCGGGCGGTAAAGATAGAAACTATCTAGTGTTGTGAAGGAGCTGTAAGTTTAATTTAAATTGATTTCCTATCATCGCTCTGCAAGTAAATGTATCATCTTGTTCAACTGAGTCAGGCAGTTTTGTCATCAGTAATGTCTTTTAGGGACGTTTCGAGCACTCAGATGTGAACATAAAATTGCTGCTTTTTTGGAATCCCATTTAATGTTTTAGATAGTGTTGTAATTTCGAAACATGAATTCTGGGAATGATATTTTTTTTTTATAGAAACTTTTTTTTACATAAACCATGAATGATATCCACAAGGATGAAAGTTTGGCAAACTGTAAGAAAAGTAAATCCCTGGATCTCTTATGCCAAGAGATTTATTTTTTAATTGGCTCACCCTTATTACCAATATTAATCAAGAAACACTAGAGCAGAATTGCAAATGTGATGAAATCGTATACACAAGCCGAATGGTTTGATGAACAAAAATTAAATGCATCAGAATGTCTAGGACTGTAAAGATAAGGTATTGAGTTATTTGTGTCTACATTTTCCAATTCCTTGATATCCACATTCCAAAGCAAACCTTTGAAAAATTCTATAGTGAAGAACATTATGAATAGTGTATCAGCCACCAGCCTTTACTTAAAAAACAATCAAAACATCTAACTTGGAAATTCAGGGTCAGAAGTATACCAGCCAGCAGTTCAATTAATAAGCACATTATTTTATGCAGAGCAACTGAGAAAACACAACTGGAGAAATGAGAAGGACAAGGTTAGTTGAATCTTATTTA
Organism: Micromesistius poutassou; assembly: GCF_964030765.1. Lineage (NCBI taxonomy): Eukaryota > Metazoa > Chordata > Actinopteri > Gadiformes > Gadidae > Micromesistius > Micromesistius poutassou. The sequence goes on along the minus strand of NC_140275.1, from coordinate 10,396,474 downwards.
TAATGCTAATGTAGCAGAGAGCAGTTCGACCACTCTTGGGTCTCAAACCTGCCACCTCTCGAACTACGACACTACCGGCATAGGAGTATAACACTCTAACCACTGAGCTAAAAGCCCTGGCCTCTAACTCAGCGGCTAGAAGCGTTCTTAAGGCTAGGGGTGTGAGGATTTACAAACGTACTAATGCCAGCTAGCCCAGGCTAGTTGGCATCCGTTATACTAACATCTGAGAGGTAGCCACAAGTTAAAAGATTGTCTCAAAACCTCATGACACACGCCCAATACCATTTCACAGTGTGTTGCCTGTTAAAAGCTAAACCGGGTGCCATGTTAGAATTGCAGGACCCTCCTCCTTCCTGCCATCTTGTTCATACAAAATAAATTGGAAGTTAATTCTAATTTGTTTGATTAATAGGCACTGGAGGACAAAGACTGGTGTGTGCTGTGCTCAACTCACACAGACACACAAACACACGGGTGTGTGGTATTTCCCAGCTCTATACCCATGCTGTCTTCTGCCATCTGACATTGGCCATGTTGTTTTTGCTCAAGTCATGTTACTTTTATTTTAAAACGTCTTCAGTTGAAAAAGTGCTCAACAGTTTTAAATAGACAAAATAAATGCTTAAAAACAAAGCTTTACAGTTTAATTCAGTAAGCAATGAAAACACAATTCATTTTTTTTAACCTTTATTTATCCAGGTGAGTCCCATTGAGACCTTTAGCCTCTTTTTCAAGGGAGCCCTGACATACAGACATAAAGATATTGCACAAAAAAACATGAAGCAAACAATTACATCAGAGCAAAATGTAAGACATAATATAAAAATGCACTTAAAGTGAATGATATGCTAGGCTTCCGCTTCAAAATGGAAGCTAACTTAGTATATTACATTATTCATTCTAGTTTTATCGAGCAGCAAGCCTACAGCATATCTGTAGGCTTGTGTTACACATAGTTAGTGAGACGTTTAGGTCTCAAAAATCAGACTTTAGATTAACGTCCAAAGTCTGGAAGAACAATCAGGTCCCTGGGGGAGGGGATCTGTAGGGGTGCTTTTGTCTGGACTGGAAAAAAAAACAGACCACAACAAATGTGTTATGGCTGACCATCAATTGGAATGGTATAAAAAAATGTAAATCACGGCCATAAAGGTTATACAATAATCTGTAAATTATGCTGTGCATGGCTTTGATCTTTCAAAATACGAATTACTAGGCAAGAACTTAGATCTGCAACCAGACTAAACTCTCACTTTATAGAATAAAGAGTTAACAGGGCCTGTGTGGCATTCGCAACAATGAACAAGGTGGTGTGCTCTGACTATCCTATCACCGTAGTGATTGTTGAAATACATAAAATCGTTTCCTGAAAGCTTTTCACTAGAATGAGTTTCTCTCCAAATCCGGACAAATATATCTGTAACAAAACAGGAAACCTTGCGTATCTCCACCCCTCGCATTTGCTGGTTTCGGTGCAGGCGCTTTGCAGTCCCCCCTCCAGATATTTGGCTATGGCATTGTCCAGCTACTGGATCCGAGATTAAGACCTGATTCAAGAACAACTAGGAACTTCAAAGTTTCAACTTGTCCGTCTTCTGACATCATTGCTGGAAAAAAATCAGGTGGAAAAAACATGGATGCCAAGCAAGTTTTGCATTTTGTGGCTCATTGCTAAATATATTAAAAATATGCAGCAGCAATTTAAATTTTAATCCTGATTTTAATCCTGATGGTTCAGGATTTTGGACATCGGGTCTCATTTCCAAGTGAGCCAGTGTGTTATTTATCATTGGAGACCGTTTTCAACACTTTTCATTCAGTCCTTCTAGTTGCAGAAATCGCTGGTGCTAGGCTAGCGCAAGTCGAGGGGAACTGCTAGCCTGCCAATAAAAACAGTTTTACCCGCTCCAAAGTACACCCGATGCAAACCAATTATAATGCCAGACTATAGATGTAAATGTCTGTGTTGATAGAATAATATTAGAAATAAAACTATCCTTGTATCGCAATGATCACATTACATTTTGGGGGACTACTTTCTCAGCAGTGGCGGAATTTCACTTTGCTCCAGTGTAGCAACCAATTCACTACAGCAGAAGGTAATATCAGTCGCACTCCAGGTAATATCAGTCCACCGCTGCCGTAGCTTGCTTCCAACTACAGGGATTATAAACTAAATGCAATGCGATGCAAGGGTAAGTTTATTTCTAACACTATTGTATCAACACAGACATTTACATAGATTGTCGGGCATTATAATTGGTTTGCCTCTGGAGTGGGTTTTTATTGGCAGGCCAGCAGTTACCCTCTAGTTGCGCTAGCCTAGCACCAGCGATTTCTGCAACTAGAAGGACTGAATGAAAAGTGTTGAAAACGGTCTCCAATGATAAATAACACACCGGCTCACTTGGAAATGAGACCCGATGTCCAAAATCCTGAACTATCCCTTTAAGCCTCTTTTTTAAACATATAAGAAGAGAGGAGACAAACACTGGCTAGCTAATTTTATCTGTAAAATAGCTGTTCAACTTCACATACTATAATCAGAGATAAATAAACTATACAAATTTTGTGAATAATTACACATCAAATGATGTGTTTAAACATGCACCTTTATAATAATTTCATGATGATGAAGGCTGCCCTTTTTGATGTTGTTATCAAGTCTAACAGGAGCTCTGAAATGAAACCCATTATCAGAAAGTCAGAGCTCGTTTTTGTGAGTTTGGAGATGTCTTGAACGCAGTGTTATGCTTGTGTAAAAGTTAGCAAGTCTTTTGTTTGGCTTTTTTTTATATATAATGTAAAATGTTCAATTCAAATGAGCTACTACCATTTACGGCCTTGACCTAGATTTATTAAGCACACAGTTTTGTTTTAATTTGAATTCTGCATATTTAAGTAGTTCGAATAGATCTTTGAAGTGATTTAATTAAATGATAAAATATTGGCACAACACGTTATAGCTTGGAGCTTATATTTTGTATGTACAGAGAGCAATGCCTTATTACTTCATACTGCCAATATTTCTTCCGAGATTTATTATTATTATGAACTTTAATTCATATATGAATATGTTTTGTACCATAAACTAGGAGAATACTCTGTTTGGCTGGAGGGGTGAACTAAAATAAGTGCAAGGCCGACGTGGTCAGCATAACAGCAAGGCTAGATTCTCATCACCACTCTCAAAACCAATGCAATTTTTTTTAAAAACCTCTCAGCAGCTGGCCACGATCCGTGATCTAGAACTTGCAACATATTTGCAGTTGACAAGAAAGTAAAAATGAATACAAAACAAAAGCAATACAAAACAATAATATTCTTCCTGAAATCAGTTGTGCTAGAAAGTTTTGTTACTATTGTGACGGCCTCACATCTTCTGGTCTACCAACACTCTGCTTGCTTAAATATCCATGAGAAATGAGAAATGCTTGAAAGGATTTATAGAAAATAAAAAGCAAGATTCAGCTATATATTTTTGGGTAGATGTTCAATATTTATTCAGATTGGGAAGTCTCCCGTAGTCTGTAAAGTATTCAGGCTGAAGGGAGTCGGATAGAACTATGTTCAGAAAGCTTTTCAATTGCCAGGTTCTAACTAAGATATTCTCTATTTGCTGGAGTAATGAGGCAACTTCTGAATTCCATATGACATAAATTGACCTTATTGCGATCCAGGCATTAGTGAGGCTAGGAACACAACTAATAGTGCAATAAGGAAATATTCAAAAATAATGTACTTCACCAAGGAACCACCCTTAGCCACTTTGTCATGCATTATTTTTTCATTATTGAGCGGCTCTTCTCAATGTTGTGGAACGCTCCGTTCACTTGCATGGGCCTTCCCGACTTCCGGCGGTCAATTATTTTTCGATAATGACCGTTGCTAAGCATATAATAACAGCTGTCAAGGAAAGTGGATTTTTTGACATCTTTCGTATCACCGTCATTGTCGAAAATAAGCCCCTTCAGGGCGAAGCAAGACACCTCCGCTTCGTGTCTGTGTCCTGTTCGCCCTGTCTGGGCTTATTTTACCGATAATGACCGGCCTTCTATACATTATCCCTTACATAACAACCACCTCATCCTTGATTATCCCTTACACAGTACAATCATAATACAATTGATTGATTAAGCTTGAATAAAAAATGTACCCATGTGATGGGCAGCTTAAGTAGCATTAATTTAAATAACGCTTATTTAATCAAGACTTGAATAAGCACTTTAATAAGCAGTTTCTTTGAAAGAACACAATTTTTTTGGAAACAAGAATGGAAATCTATTGGAAACAAGAATGCAATATTTTGCCAACAAACATTTTGGAACATTTTCAGTTATATAAACTCTCACGGATCATTTATACTCCTTTATTGCTTCTGCAACAAAATCAACGCTAAAAAAAAAATCACTTTCAATGTTATCATTACCAATTCAGATCAAATGGAAATAAGGTGTAATTATTTTCTGCAGTAATAGAAGCATGTATAATGTGCTGGTTGGTTCTCTAATACAAACAATATCACTTTCACTTTTTTTAAGTCATGTTCAAGATGCTCCAGTGTTGCTTAATGGCTTTTAATACAACTCTTGCATGTTCAGATATTCTTATTTTAATCAATGTGATATCTGGGTATTAACAAACCGCCGTCTGTTCTACTATGATTTGCCACTGAACAGCCAAACACATGGACACAGCTGTATCTTATTAAACGTTATCCTCTGCTTCTCAAGGCACTGGCTAGCCAATGATTTCTGAGTGTTTATTCATGTCACCAAAACACAGTCTTACCAGCACAGATATTCAGCTTTATTTGAGATTGGTCCAGAATTGAGTGAGAATGCTGCCGCCGTAATCCGCGAAACGGGCTGCAATCCTTTGAGGCAATAGCGTCCGTCAGTTTACGTCCTCTAATAATGCTTGTTTTGGCCAGTAACAGGCCCAGTTTATATTCGCTTATTATGGAAAGGATTCCCCTAGAGAAATACAACTTGGTTGGTTACTGTGTCCAACCAAGTCTCGGTCAATGAGAGTTGAGTTGTTGCGGGAAGAGAACGGTGGAGAACGGGAGTGAGAGCTGGAGAATGTGTTGTTGAGAGTTTTTTGTGTTGGATTGTTGTTATCTAAAAGATTTGGGTGATGGAGAGTTGAGATTGTAATTACAATAGGGAAATATCCTGCAACAATGAGATTTCAGAGAGGGACTTAAAGGATGAAAGGTAAAGAAACAACATTTTAGAATAGAGTATAATCAGTGGCAATAACAAGCACTTTCAAAGTTTTCCTTTAATATTGCCGGTTTAGTCAGGGCTGCCAAGTCTTTTAAAAATATTTGGAGTGAGATTTGCTACGCACCCAGAGCACATTCCCGTTCTGGGCAGTCACTGCACACTGAAGACATTTGTTTATTTATTTATGTACTTGAAATTAAGAATCATAACTTCTAATCCTCAACTCAACCATGAAAAGATGAACAGAGAAATCAAACAGTTCATGGCCTCCAGAATGATCACCATTGAGCACAATGTCTGGGACTCTTTGCTTGCTCATCAATATTCATTTTGAGACAGTTGGTAATTAGACTCTGTCTATGTCTATCTGATAGGCTGTGAGGGGGGGTTATCTATCGACTTTATTCCATAAGCAGGCATGGCTAATTATAAACAATACTATCAATGCAATATTGAACAATTCCCCGTTCAAGTTGGAATTTATCATTCACTATGATAAGAATAGGCAAAATGTTATATTATGTCTCCTTTTCTCATTTCAGAAATAAAATAATCTCATATTTTGACGTTTGTGATTCTTCATTTTACTTTAATTCAGCCAAGTCAAAAATACAGAAGGCAGCTCATGACAAAGATAATCACAGCCATTGTTAGAAGGAGCAGGGCGGTGGGGATTGCAGGAGCACCACCATATGGGCCCCGCATACCCTCGTAGACCCGCCGACGTCACCACGGTAACGGCTGCAGCGGCGGTTGAATGCGCTATCAAGCTGATTGAGTAAAGCTCATTATCCACAGCCGTCGCTATGAATCCATTTCAGCCACGCGCCTGCCCCCCCCCCCCCCCCGTATTAACTGTCGCAACTCATCTCGTCCAATTGAATTTCATCCCGGCCGCCTTTTTATCGCTGACAACCTTGGTGCGGCCGCAGTCTCCTTTAAGCGGATTAACGCAACATTCTCATGAAGCGTGTTGCGCTGTGTTGCGCGCTCGGGGCCCGGTGTTGATGAAGTGATTATATCGAGTAAATAATCACAAGCACCTGAAGGGGTTCGACCCGCGGTGAAACAGGGGGCCGGCGTTAATGTATCTTTTGACACCTCTACTGTGCTTACTGGAGTCAGGTGTAGTAAGGTGTTTAATAACAATGGTTATTAAAGCTGGACGCATAGGGGTGGAACCCCTACAATCATAACTGACTAGAAAACAACACTGTAAGTTGCTTTGGACAAAACGCATCTGCTAACTCACAAAATATTAAATTATCAAAATGAACACTCCATTGGAAGACATGCAGCACCTGGTGGTCCCCCGTGCCCAGAAACACAACGATTTGATTTGCTTCAGCCAGCAGACAACCTTCAAAATAGATGGAACACGTCCTTGGCCCTAACCCCACTAACTGCATTGCAAGATGTAAAGTTGTTTCCATAGCATCAAACGAATCCACATCGATCCAACCACACCCAAGTGCCACCCAAATTCAATATAAACATCCTTGTCCTTGATCGATCCAGCGAATATCACTCTGGCATCACGGCAAATAAAGAGACGAGTGTCCTCACTTTGGCAGGTCTCGTGACACTGTGTGCCTGCCTACTGTCGGGCTATTTTTGAGTGTGTGCCGGCACTGTTTCCCTGCCTTCCGGCCTGCCAAGACATTTCTCCAACTCAATCAGATGAGCCATTAACACATTGGTGCAGGCGTTTGAGTGATTCGGAGGGAGAGAGAAAAAGACGCTCACATCCTTTCACACGATGCACTGGGAGCTGCATTTCACACATTATCGTCAGCTGAATGTGAACTCCTGAATGTGTCGTTTTAAGTTTTAATTAAACTCTGCAGTCCATCATAAATCTTGCTTTAATGTGGGCTAATACTCAAAAGTATGTGAAATATCTATGTTGTTAAGGTAATATCTTTGACGATATGTCCATGAGACAGCAACCAAACATATTTGAGTATAATAAATGCGACATGATAAGTTAGACCTAGATGAGACTTAAGTGTCTAAAAAGTTAAGTCAAATCTGTCGGGATTTTACAAAAGCTCCTGCCATCAAAATCATTGTCTTATTGAAGGCCTTGAATACTGCATCAGGCAGTAAGTGAGAAAATAAATAAATAATATTCTCTGTTCGGTTACCGCCTTACAATGTAAAAACATCTCTCATCCATATTCAGTGGGACCACGGCAACGACAGTACAAGAGATGGTGCTCCAGTGAATTTGGTTTGATTGCCTTACCTGCAACACTCTGTACCTCTGCTACGTCTGAATCAATTTGTCTTGTCAATAAAGGAAAGTATGTAGTCTGTGGAGTTTTCAAAGATTCAGTGCTTTAAACTGGAGGCTTGGAGGAACAGTTACTCTCCCTCGTCTCTCTCGATCCTGTAGCTCTGGTAGTTAAATGCCCTTTATCCAACCAAATAGAGACCGGGCACGTCGGAAGAAAATGCATCATGAAAGGCAGCCGAGGATTTCTTCTTGATCGCTGTGGAACAAAATGCTCCTGCTGGGTTTGCTAATGAGTTTAACTCGAGTGCTCAGCCATTTTGCTTGCCTCAGACACATCCCCATATTAATTTCATGCAAATGGCTATTTGCTGTGGAGGCAATATGGGAGGGGAGGGGGGGGCGGTGGGGGGACCCACAACATGCTCTGCACGCTTCCAATTTGCCGTTATCGCGTGGAAACATTCCAACACGCTTATCATCTCCCCACACCGTCGCTTAGCGTGTGCTGTTCAACCGGGGACGTATGGAGCGCACACGTGAGCGGCTCTCGCCAAGTCTGCCTTCAAAGCACTCCTTGGAACACGGGACCGCCTACAGCTAAGGGGAGCGAGTGGGAGAGAATCACACCATACAAGGGCAATGGTTGCACGACGCTCACTGGACTTACCGTCGTACGTACCGCCAGTGACACGCTGGGCTCACGGTCGAGGCTTCACCCCCCCCACCCCCCAATGGTATGCCGATAATCACAGCGGGATTGATGTGCCTTAACATAGGTAAGCAGCTCAGGTGAATCAATGCCATTTTTCAGTGCTGAAGATGTCCGTGGGTCCGGGTCGTAAAAGCGCCGGGTGCAACACTCGGCCCTCATCTCTGCCAGGGCACAATCGATAGCCCAAGGAAGGCCATTGGATTTCTCTCCGCGCCGCACTGTGGTAGTTTGCCTTTGATTGGTTTATGGGGGATGGTGGGGGGTGGGGGATGTAAACTAATAGCTCAGAGCTGCTAAATATTACAGTGGAGGAGGCGGAGTGGGGGGAACAGCCAGAGGCTTTAAGCCCCAGAGTGCAGATTCAGCCATGATGGCCATATGTCCACTCAGCATGGTGGGGGGCTAACGACCATATTCACTTCACTTTTGTTCCGCAATTGACTTCCATCAGCATCTCGGTAGGGTAGAGAAGGGGGGGGGATAAAGACAAAGCCGTGCCATTGATTGCCAATGAGGGATTTATCACACATGCAGAGGCACACTTCAACAAAGACAAACAGATTTAAGCCCTTAGCCCTCATTGGCCCAAAGCACCACCCCCTTAACAATGGCGTTTTCGAATGGATTATATGCATCAGGTAGTTACTCCTAATTGGGGAGATGAGTCGATTGGCTCCTTAGCCGCAAAGAGCTCCGCGTCTTGCTAGTGGTATATTTTTTCCCAGCTGTCCTTGTATATGCCCTTTTTAAACTCTCCTTCTCCCTCTTCCCTCTGATCTATCCCCCCGCGTTACCTTCTCCGCCGCCTGGGTCTGTCACCGGGGGTCTGGCGCAGGAAATCAGGGTGGGCAGCATAACTCACAACCAATTCATGGCGCTATTACAGCAAACTACCACCGACCATCTTTTACGGCGTTAATTTATAGAAACCTCTAAAAGGATCCTCACACGCTCCCACACTAAACGACACTGCCAAGGCAGTCCCACACCAAACTCTGTCTGAGAAATGTGATACTGTCTGAGTGTAATATAATAGTGTCTGAACATGGAGCCACATGGAGCCACATTAGTGATTAGACAGCCTCAACATTATCAGACGCTACAGGTAAATCGAATGTACAGTCTGGGTCAGAGATTAGAAACTGGGAATGTTGTAATAGGATAAATAATCGAAACGGCACTGTTATTAATTCTGACACACAGCGGTGGCTGCTTATGAACAATTCAGTGCTTCTCGGTATGCTCAGCGTTATAATTGATTGATATTGATATTGCTCATGGTAAACAAATAATAGACGTGCCTATCTGAATAATGTTATCCATGCAACACATTGTGGCATTCAGCTAGGGAATCCCAGAAATTCATTAGAGTGACCTAATTGGACGTTTGTAAGAAACCGCAAGACGACTCTTTCCGTTCTAAAATAATTCACACAGGCACTTGGCTTACTGGGAGGAAACGAGCAGGTACGGTCATGTACTGTATGTAAACACACACACCCCAAAAGGAACACATACTCTTGTCTACGAAGCAAAGGGAACCCGCAGAGCGAGGCACTTCTTGACAGCAGCTCACGATAGGCCGGCGAGTTATTAATACAAGGTTTCACTTTCTTACACGGTTATGGTTCTGGAGCTACTCTCCAGTGTGTGAGCCCAGGTACGTAGGGAATAATGCCACCGTTCATTCGACTTATCAGCGAGTGCTTCCATGGTGAGCTTAAAAGCAGGGAGGTGGAAGAAGACACGATTTACTTGCATGTCTTTCACACGTAGCCCTTTGTTCTTTCAGGAGAACAACGCGATGTGCGTGAATAATATTACAGCAGTGGCTTGGGAAGATTTGTTTTGCTTTGTACATTATTGAATGACAAGGAAATTCAATCATGAGATTGTTAAGAAAGAGGTTGAGGACCTATCTAATATTCTGTATGTTATATGTAACCGAATAAAGAGTTGAATATTATTCATATTAATTATAATTGTCCAAAAATTTAAATAACAGACACTAACATGCACACTAGTATGCATGCATATACATACACATGCACAAAACCACAGACACACCACACACACATACACACATGCACAAGGTACATCTAATGCTTTTACACACACACACACACATGCACCTCACACCAACCAAACAAAAGTATATAAAAAAAAAACACATACACAAACACATACACAAGTAGATATACACAATCACACCCCACACACAAACACGCATGCACGCACAAACACCCTGCTCATTCAGCTCTGTTTCCCCAGCAGAGGCTTGTGTTGTGATGTGGCTTATATTCCCTCTATCTGAGGTGCCTGGGGCTCCCTGGAGTAACACGGCCTGCAGACCGCTGCTCCCATGACAACAGCCACATCCCATAGTTTCTCCAGGGGCACTATCACTTAATCTGCCCCGTGCAATAAACAGAGATGACTTTCCTCCAATGGGGGATTAGGAAGGAAAGGAGGGGGGGGGGGGTGGGGTGTATGGAACCAGGAGTATGGTGAGCCATAGCATAGCAACCACATCCCATGCAAGGCACAGAAGAACCAGGGTGATGCATGTCCAATAAGCCTGTACCCTGGTGGAGATATAGCCATGGAGCTCAGAGAGGGAGAGCGATGCGGGGGTGGATCAGAGAGCAGATGTGTGGAGGGGACGGGGGGGGGGGGGGGGGGGGGGGAGGAGCAAGGATTTAGTTATGCAGCTTAGCATCATCAGGCTCCAGGAAGGAAGGATTGATTACAGATGTCATCTTTCAGCAGGGGCGCAAGCGCGGCAACCCTCTCGTACATGAGGATAAGGACTAACGACCGGGCCGGGGCCGTCAGTGGTGCTTGGGGTATTTACTCGTCACTTCAAAGGGGTGGACAGAGCCAGGGTCGCCCGTAGGCTGATGACACCTTTTTGGAGCCTTCTTTGATGAAATCTGAATGAAGCTGTGGGGTTTTTATTGGAAATGTCATTGTTGAAAACAGAATGAGTGTCTGCAGCTGGGTTGATGGTTGGTGGGCTGTACTAGATGCTTCTACGCCACACGTGGTATCCGTGTGTCACAATGCATCATGGGATTTTTAGTGGGCAATATTCTGATTTATTGAGAGGACTCAAGAAAGTTGTTGTACCGTAAAATTCAAATTCAAAGTAAATTTACCGTAACCTAGGCTAATGAAAACCAGAGTGGTCCTCAGTCTGAGGAACATGATGTTCCTGTACCCTATGGTAACCTCCCAATACTCATCTGATCACATCTGATCAATACTCATCCTCTGATCAATACTCCTCTGAGCAATACTTATCAACCAATACTTCAATCAACACTGACCAAAATATCATTATTACCAGTACCAGTACTGGTTCCAATGCTCCTATGCTGTTAAAATGATTGCGATGTGACGTTGAGATGTACATGTACATACAGCTAGTTATTAAAAGTCAAACGTTAAAATGTAACTACAACACAATCTCCAGTGAGACACTCTTTTACGATAGGCCTAGCTTGTCACGTGCCAAACTGCCAAACTGAGTACGCAATACATCTGTTCTCCATATATCACCCGTCTATGTACAAGAAGAGATAGCCCATTAGACCAATTAAAAAATATTCCTACCTGCTTTGTATATACAATCGAACTGTCCTGCTTGACGGGCACTGTTTGCTATGGGTCTTGAAACGGTATTGATTAAAAGTAGCCAAAGTTAAGTCTGACTTGCCAGACGTCTTCTGTCGAAGGGACTTTGTTTGAAGGAGAAGCCAGCGGCTGGCGTGACTCCTTCTTCTGCTCAAACACTAAATGACATTTTAATTAATGTGAGACATGACCATGACAGCCTCTATGTCTGCTGCCATTCCACAGAGTCGTGAAGCGAGGACGGGATTATAGATAAGGGAAGTGTGGTCAAATATATCATCACTAGACTTTACATGGCCGGGACCCAAGACACCGGTCAGAACAGCAGGCTGACGGTTGTGAAAATAATCAAATATAATGTCAAATAATGTTTGCTCTCTATCTATTCAGTACATAAATGCGCTTTCGTATTTGCCAATTAGTTGATGCATCGATTTGGGGTGACACTGAATGGCTTGACCGATAACGGGGTGTTGTTAAGTGCTTGAAAGAGTGAGTCTCTGTTCTGTAAACATGGCCTGATCACTGAAAAATGAAACTTTTTGCATGAACTTTTCACCTTGCTTTTTTGTGTTGCACCATTTGATGAATGCTTCTTATTTTTGTTTATTCCGTATGCTTGTCAAAGAGCCGGCTATTCATTCACTCTGTCTTCTATCTTCATCCTGATTTGAGTTGAAACAATTTGTTGCTCCTGTCACAAGTCGTTCAAGTGATATATAGGCAGAGAGAATCACAGAAGCAGGAAATGAGAGCAAGTGATGAAATGGGTAACGCTAGGAACAATTATTAAATACAGCCTCTAAAACATGATATTTTTTGATGCTTCGGGAAAGGGATTTAAGTCTAGTTCAAAGGCTATGACTATGAATGTGCAATTTATTTATTTTCATTTTTTTTGCTGTTGTGCTCCACTGGGTAGCTTATTAATGACTGGGCACTGCTGGTTATATGAAATGCAATTTAGGAAAATACAGCTAAACTTTAGACTGCACAAACAGTTTTGTTTGCCATTTAATACAGTATCCTGCAACCAAAACTATCCATAAGTTGAGTTCAAATTAATATTACGTTGGGTGTATATGCATAGATGCATTACGTAGTACTTTTTCGGGGAGATAAACTTCATGATTATAATCAAGCATTACACACAGTATTTTATGTGTGAACAGGCAGTCTCATGTCTGTCAGGCAGTGAGAGATGGAAGGTACTAGAATCACACACCCGCACCCACGCAAAACCACCTGCACGCGCTCGGCAGCCGACCCTCTGAATGAAGGACTTTGGGTCCAACAGGGTCAAAAAGTTGCTGACAAACGACTGAGCCCATTTGAACCAAAAGTGTTATTCTTGACCGTTGGCCCTGTGACACACATCAAACAAATAAAAGCTGATACCTGTGTGCGACATACTGTAATAGAGAGCAGAGGTACTGCACCATTCAAGGCTAGCCTCTATGGTTTCTGAGCACAGAGAATCACTACCAACAAACTCACCTGGCATGCTATCGACAAATCAGACTTTAGATTTTGCGGTCATGGTTCTATCTTTCAACAAGGAAAAGAAATGGATTACAATATGCAAAAACGTTGGCGTGAAACCAGACTGCACTCTCGCTTGAGAGTTGAGGGGACCTGTTGGCATAAGCGACGATGCCAAGGCGATGTGCTAGACTCTTCCGTAGCGCTTTCAGTATTGCTGCTGCAGCTGATCATATTGGAGGTCTAATTCAAAATATGGCACCCGATGCACGGACACAAACTGAACTCTATGTAGCCGGGTGGAGGGACAGGCTAAACATCCGGTCCAGACACCAGCGTCCTTTAATAAAAGTGTAACATTTTAAAATCAAAAGCTTGTAGTAGACTGGCTACTGTAGATACTTTTGAAACCTCCATCTTGCCACTCTAAATTCTTTTCTCTCCGAGTCCAGGCGAATATCTCAGTAAACAAACAGCACAACAGCACAACAGCACTGTAGTAATTTATTTGTTGTGAATCAGGAGTGGTTATTTTTGAGTCTGATTGGATTTGTAGTGTTATAGGAGAATTGTGATAGCTGTGCGATTTTGGGCCGGGCTTTCTTCCTTCTGAGTTTCAATCATTCTGTTGCTCTTTGTATCATTGTTTCTTCCCATAGAGGTCCTTAGTTATCATTTTCATAACCTCATTAGCCTTGATTGTGTCCCACCTGTGCTGACTGTTACTTGTGACCTGCTGTGTATTGTTCAGGCGCCCTCCAGAAACCCATCCTTACACACAACTGCTTTCCCATTGATGTCAATGAACTCAAGTTTCAATAAATGTCAAATGATGTGTGATGTGAAAAAAGTTTCCATCATTGGGATTATATTGCAGTTGTATTAAGTTTGATATTAGAAAAGATGGCGTGGTTGATATAAGCTCTTATTTGAAAACTCAACATGATAGATTAGCTGGGATAACCAAGGGGTTTGTGCTCTGCTTGTGTACTTAAATACATTTGAAGTATCATAATCAAGATGATGTATTGAATCAAATATCCCGTATTCTTTAATATACTGGTATAGAGCCAAAAATAATACCTTCTTGAAAAGGTTGAAAACGTTATTGAATGTAGTGCAAAAAGACAAATAAGTGAACTGCCTGTTCTTATTAACTGACCTGAACTTTCTACTGAGTGACCTCATTAAAGCAGAAACGATTATTCTGTTGGAGAGGGAGGCGAGGCATAACCTTTGAGATCAGCAGTGCTCTGCCCTTTTTTATAATCTGTCCAA
>NC_140275.1:10366893-10376893 GCF_964030765.1 Micromesistius poutassou | reverse complement strand
TTGGAGAGGTTCTTTTCTACGACCCGCCCACATTGAGATGGAACTTTTTTAGAACGTTTTTTCACTTTTTTAGATGGAAACGCGACGTGTCTGGAACCAAACTGAGTCGAGTCGAGGCGAGTCGAGTCGAGCTGGTACTGTCGGTGGAAAGGCGGCAATATTGTCCTATCGTCACACACCAGACCCAGTTTCCACTTCCTTGTTCCCCAACACACCCCGTTGTGGAGGACATCTTAGAGGACAGCAGGCCCCACTGTGCCTGTGATATCATGCACTCCAGTGGTCTGTGTGTGTGTGTGTTCCTTCTTCTTCAATCTTAACCCCCCACCCCCACACAGATCAGTCTCTCTCTCTCTCTCTCTCTCTCTCTCTCTCTCTCTCTAAGCCGGCTTGGCCTTTGTGTGATGCCGTCTTTGAAGGATTTGGGGGAGGCTTGATGGGGGTATTTATTCTAAATGGCAACTTCCAAATAACTAACTATATCTAACCCGCGTATGTTAACCAACATGGCGCATTAAGGATCATCACAAATAAGAACTAAATCAAACACATCCACTGTCAAAACATACAGAGAGTGGCAAAACACAATGGGGCTCACATCTTCTACTCCTTTTTTTCCCTCATCTGAATAAAATGAGTCTCTGTTCCAGCGGCCGGTGAAAGGAGCGGCGGGTGATGTGGTGGTGGCGGTGGTGGTGGTGGTGGTGGTGGAGAGGGTCACGGGGAGAGCAGCAGTCTACACCTTCACTTTATGGGCGCCCACGGCCGCAGCTCCAGCCCTCCGAGCTCCGGCTCCTTAACAGGCCTCTTTTAATCAGCCGTGAATGAAGACAAAGCATACCCGGTACGGTCGATCAGCTGAGCACATAATGAGACGAAGCGCTGGGGTTTATAGCAGACACCGAGGTTGGAGCTGAGGGAGGGCTTGGGAAGGCGGGGGGGCGGGGGCTCTGGGAGAGGAGAGGGACACGCGGTGCCTTCACGTGCTATGGAAATTATGGTAAATACCAAAAGCCGACGTGAAGATTGCACGTGAATCCCCGCTCACGTCGTGAATTCCACTCGAGAGCTCGTAGAATACTTTGATCCGCGAGCTGCCGAGATGAGATAACCTTTGACCTTTTCAACGGTAACGCGTCAGGATCTGTGGGTCCGCCATGTTTCATTTCACTACGACAACAAAAGCACTCGAACACAACGCACTCGTAATGTCCAGTTAACAAATGGAAAGGATCCTCTTTCCCATAGCACGTGATGGCAGCATAACCCTTCTGGGGGGAGGGAGGGGGGGGGAGACGGCCAGGGCGAAGCGGTGGAAATAGACAGGTGTGGTTGACCCGCTGGCAGCCATTACTTCAGCGTGTTTGTTGGATGATGGCTGATCCTATGTATTAGCAGTGGCAGCCGGTGGTGAGTGGTCATTGGACATGGTGGGGGAGTGGTGGGGGTCTGGGTGGAGGATAGAGGATGGGTACATGCTGCCCCCTGCTGTCAGTGAACGATGTTGGTCTCTGTTTATTGTTATTTCTCTTTGCCGTCACACATGTTGCAAGTCTCTGTTTATTCCATGTAATTCTGCGCTGGTTCGATAGCACATTTTGCGCTTGATTGCATCATCGTAGCATCATCTCAATGATGAGATGATGAGTAGTTTCCCTCCCTCACATTTCGTAGTATTCATTCATCATAGCCTCCTGTGTACAATTATTGTTTTTTTATTTAGTGATGACCTGTGAAGACTGCTCCCTAAACACTATCCAATCCCTACAAAATCTGATTAGGCTTTTTCTTTTGCCACAGGGCGGCCTCTTAATGAAGCTTGTACACGCGGGAAAGTACTGACGCGGGAAATTAATACATGCAGCTTTGATTCTGAAAGTAACAATAAGGACATGCACCGCGTTCATTCAACGGCGCGCATCTAATTTCGCCAATTGAATGTTCCTGCAAAACCAGAGGCAGCAGTTTCAGGACGCGCTCATAGCACCGCATCTATAGGACCCTATCTTTCTTTTCGTTTTTTTTTCTTACCTCTCTTTAAGAGGCAAATGAGAGTGACTTGTTCCTAGTATGGCGTTGTAATTCCCGTTTATGTAGAGATCTTCATTCATTAATTGCTCATTCTAGCTGGTTTATTCAGTTTAGGTATTAGGTTGTAATGCTATTGCACACATGGGGTTGGACAGGCAGGTAGAATCAGAAAGAGTAATCTTTAGTGGTTCGGTACACGTAGAATAGGCAGTAGGCCTAGGTGCAAAAAAGTTGAGGCGAAAGAAGAGTCGAGAGGATATTCAACAGATCACTGCGAAAATAACGATTGGAAGCTAGACACGGAGGTACTAAGACGAACTGGCACAGAATGAGAGAAACACACTATATACACTAGGAAGAGTGTATTTATTGCAGTGCAATATTGTAGCGCATTACTACTAAGGTAGTGAGGGACAGGTGAAAACAATTTACGCGACGGGGAACAATCATAGACAGGGGCCGGAAGGGATGTAGCATGTGGTTAGGGAGCTGGGCGAGACGTGACAAAGGTTAGAGGTGGCTAGGTTCAGGAATAAGGTTAGAAATGGCTTAGTTTCAGGTTTGGGAAATGAGTTAAGGATTTTTTTTTAGGTAATGTTAAGTTTAGGTATTAGGTTAGGTACGTTGTGTGCTGCGCCATCCGAGGAAGAATATAGGTCCTACTCGCGTCCTGAAGGCAGTGTCATGAAAAAACGATGGTCCTGAAACTGCAGCATCCCGTGTCGCAGAAACATACCACCCAAACACGGTGGCTAGCCATAGGTTCTGACGGGGTGTGGGGCCACAAGGTGTCAGTGTTTCCTTACACATCTTAAGCTCTCGTCCCACTGAGCTCGGTAGCTGGTTCATGATAAAACATGTCCTCAGATGTTCGTGATGACGACACCAACGACTTCGAAACACAGTTCGGAGAATTCTTATTTTTCTCTACACAGAGAGAGATGCAGCAGAAGGTCAGTATGTTTCACAGTGATGAGCACTGTCAGAGTGCCCTTTAGTAAGCCACTGTTATTTGTAAGCAAGGATACATAAACTCTCTATCTGACTATTTTCTGTTAAAACATTTACTATATATGTATTATTATATAGTATCTATAGACTCTTGAGTATGCACAGTGTTCACTTAATGTTGCACGTAATGTGCATAGTAGGTCCCCCTGTATGCAGATATAGGTCAGGTAAAGTTTCTAAAATCTATATTTAATATTTTCGTTAATCTTATATATATATATACACATGACATACACACACATACATTAATTATTAATTATCACACATTCGCTACTGGGCCTATAAGTGAAGCGACAAAGAGAATAGAAAGTGTTTATCAGTGAGCTTCTATCTTTCTCTAATAAGTTACTTGAACTTTAGGAACAAAAAACACCTTTTACCATTTAGTCATTAGGCATAAGCTTTTTTCCAACGCATAGCTTATGAGGATGTAGGCGTTAGGCATCGTTCTCATGGATGACTAAAGGTAGACTGCAGACATTCGGTTTGTAACCAGGTTGTCTGCGCACGACTTAAATGTCACAGACACGTCTTCTGTCTCGAGTTGCTACTTGTTTTCATAAGTAGACATAGACTCAAGACTCAAGTCAAATAATCATATCATGTCATAATCCTTCCTTGTTGTGATTGTCTCCCCCACGGTGAACCCAGCAAGTGTTTTTGTGTGAGGCCATTCAGGCACAGACGTACACACACACACACACACACACACACACACACACACACACACACACACCCTCATGCACCCACACACCCTCATGCACACCCTCATGCGCCCACACACACACACACACACACACACACACACACACACACACACACACACACACACACACACACCCTCATACACACACACACACACACACACACACACACACACACACACACACACACACACACACACACACACACACACACACACACACCAGAGATCAACCAGCCCCAGGAAGCGGATGGTGGAACAAATGTTTTATTCAGTGCCATGCACCGGGCTGCCAGCATCCGTCTGATTCTCTGATGTCAAATCTGAATACATTTGACGCAGCTATCTGGATGAATCATGTTGAAATGAGATTTGTTTTGCCACACAGTGTCAATCCCCACCCTGGTGACATCCTCTATAACCCCCCCCCCCCCCCCCCCCAGCACCTTATGATATGAAGTGTGATTGGTTGTTGGATTGACTTGCTCTGAGGGAAGGAGAAGGTGTTATATCGGTTCGCCAGCTCACGGTTCCTGTTAGTGATGGGTTCAGAGTGCAAATAATGCTCGCTGCATGCAAGTCATGAAGGGCACCTGTCGGGTTCAATCTGTCCTCAAACTGGTTCGAACCGCCTTCGAACTACAACCATTATCTTTTTTAACTACTTCTATTTATGAGATTGTTTTAAAGTGACAGTAAATTCTAATAACAGCCATTGTCAGGCAGTAAGGGGCCTCTTAAGGATGCTTTAAACTAAGATAAGGGCGAAGGATTTAAAACCCTATCCCTTGACTGGAGGTCGAAGCCCCTAGTCAGTAGCCAGTAGCCACTGGTCTATCTCCTGACGAAGGAACAATTTAATTATTTTTGGAGAGTGGCAGAAGCCCCCGCTCTTCTATGTATTTCCATGTCTGGAATTGTTTGTGCTGTTATGAATTCTCATTTTCCTCCACGGTGCCCAGCAGAGGCCCACCGTTGGAAGCTCCCTGCAGTATTATAGAGCTTCTGACAACGCCATCTGGTGCTCCACATTGGCAGGGGGAGAGAGCGAGGGAAGATGGGTCCCTGATATCCTAAATAAAGGAATATCAAGGGACTGTAGGATATTGCCATGGCTCCACAGTATACGCTTGTTCCCAGCAAGCGTGTTCACAAATCCACACACACACACACGCACACACGCACACACGTGCCATGGTATGGTTGCACCTATTGTGTAATTCTGGGCTGATACCGATAGCCGATGCCGATACCGTTTTTTTTTTTTCGTTTTTATCTTCATTTCTTATTTCTGTTACTTGCCCTTTCGTACGAAATCTTCATTTCACAAAACAGCCAAACTGTTTATATTTTCTCAGCCCCTCATCACACTTGAATGAGCGCACATTCAATCCTGCAAATATATGAAAGAAGGTTTAATGTGACCATCTTTTACATGACCAAAACATTCAAATTTTGCAACAGATAAACGTCCACTGCCATCGGCAAATGTCACCTTAATTGCCGATTGATTGATGTTAGTCAACAAGGCAGATATCGGTCCATTACGGATGTGTGGCCGATAAACTGGCGCATCCCTACAGGACGGCCAAGCCTTGCACCTGTTTGCCCAGACATACAAACATCAAAACAACAAATACACACACAAAGCTATGGCTCTGCCACTTCATTACACACGGCATTGAGGACGGGTAGAAAGAGAGAGAGAGATGCAGAGAGAATGAGGCGTACTGGATGCTGCTACTACGTTTTGCCGTGGCCCAATTGCAATCCTGTGGCAGGATTGCAGAGGAAACACAAATACAAGTGGTGACATGTTTTGGCCCGTGAAGTAGCAAGGCTAGCCATGTGTTGGACAGCTGTGACTCTGTCACGTGGCACTGTCATTTTTGGATTGTTTAATACAGGCGGTCAAAGAGACAGGATGGCAGGGTAACAGCACAGCCAGATGTGTGTGTGTGTGTGTGTGTGTGTGTGTGTTCCTACGTTTTTCATAGGACCCCTAATTACATGAAGGTAAATAACAATCAAGCTAACAAGGCCCATAGATTGTACAATGAATATATTTCCCCCAGAGTTACAGCACATTAAGCACATCCAAGGAGCAGGGTATACCTATAAAGTATAGTAGTATTGTATACTAAAGTATGTATGCGTCGTTTTTTTTTGACCACTTATCCTTTCGTGCCAGGCCTTTGCTGTGCATGTTGCAATCTACTCACAGAGATGGAGCCACAGTCTCAGTGGAAACCACACTCATCAAGAATAGAGGAAGTGGAACGCTCCTCCTCCAGATACAACCACCAGCTCTCCACCCTTCTCTCTTTCACAGAGGAAGTGGCTTAGACGTATAATACAATGAGGCCAGATAGTGTCTGTGGCTGAGGCCTGTTGTCTCAAAAGACACAGCCTGTGAATATGTACTTCCTCCTTTTGCGTACATATCTGCTCTGAGTAACTTGTGCTTCTAGATAGATGCAGATATACTTCCTCAATATAATTTCGTTTTTAATCATTTATTTTGTTGTCTGTGACATCCCAAATCCCCCTCCCCGCCCTGTGGTTTGCTCAACCCCCTTTTCGTGTGTCAAACTTCCTTTTCCGATTTTTGAGACTGAAAATAGCAAATAGTAAAAACATTTAGTCAGTTTGCAGCCTTGTTTATCCAAAGTGACTAACACTAACTTACACTAACAAGCTTTAACAAAACTCAGCTCAACTCAGCAGAAAGCCTATATTGCAAGAACGCTAGTTCATTTACATATACAAATCCTTTTGAGCTTTATTTTCCTGTATGGGATTATTTGTCGTGTTATCTGGACATTCTGATCTGCATCTGTTCCATCTCCAGAGATTTGCCTCATTGAGTTCTGCCTCGATAAGCCTTACCGTGTAATTCCACTGTTCATCTCATCCCTCCTCCTTTTCTCACATCACTGTCTGGAAGCCGGGACACCTGCGCAGCGGGGCAATGTCTTGAAAGTGACCGTCATGTACCTGAGCATATGGTGACATCCCTGGACAAATGGATCCGACCGCTTGGCCGACCCCGCTCACCAACGGACCCCCACTGGCAAGGAGTGGCAGAGTGGAGAGGACCACTTTACAAGTTGCAGAGTCTTACAAGTTGCATTTCTGGCGGCAAGTACACATCATTAAACGTGGGCCTCTCCTCATCCCGAGCAGTGACATTACTTAGAGCCAACAGTTAATGCAACTTCAAGGACAATTGCTTCACTTATGCTGACACTAACATAACTTAGCAGTCAGTTACTTCGCTGACAGTAGCTGACAGTTGCTTAACTTTGATATATAATATATTGCAGTTACTTAACATAAAGCGGAACAGAACATTTATATGTTCTGGAACAGGAGATCTATATGTATAGCTAGATAGCTATGTATACCAAGCACCATCTTTGGTATTAACTCCCGCCATTTTGTTATTTTGGCGGCTATTTCGGCTACAGATACACACGTCTCGTATACGTCTTTACATCAGCAATCTGTTCGCCAACATAGAAACCGAGGTAAAGGTAGAAAGATATTGGGATTTGCAATTTACAATTTTGAAAGATGATACAGAGGGAGAGATATCTGGTTGACTTTGAACAATCTTATTTATTTACAATAGGTCCACAGCCAGCCCTAACTTAAGTGAGCTCACCATTGGCACAGAGTGAGAAACTTACTACAACATAGCAAAAATTATTTAAATTTTGACTACTTCATACGTACATTGACCTTCACGTCCTGTTTTGTTTAAATTTCCCTAGAGCAAACAGTAACTAACAGTTACATAGATAGCAAAGCTATCATTCACATTATAACTTGCAGTTATGTAAATTACAGCTATCGGTCCCTTAACTCCGAGCTAACAGTTACTTAACTTTCAGCTAACAATAACTTAACTTGTATAGCTAACCGTGCCCCAAAGCCTGTCCGCCGTTGCCCGCCTCCCAGCCCAGCGGAATGTAGCCATCCACTCTCCAACCCGACGAACTTTGGGAGAGAAACCATCAGCACAAAGAGAGATTGAGAAGGAGAGATGATGGGACAGAGAGACTGATGGAGATGCGACATATAGCGATAGAAATTTATTGAGATTCGGAAAGAGAGAAGGAGAGAAAGAGATGGATAGAGAGAGATTTATACAGTGGCCTCGCCCGGGGTGTACAGACAGTTATAGATCCCTTTACCTTTTGGAGAGCAATTTCACCACAAATAAGATTAAAACTAATGGCGTTTGACACCAGAGGGTCCGGCACATTGAATCCTTTGCAGGTTTTATGGTGCTGACATTTCAAAAAGGTTGGCCAGCGGGTGTGGCCAACTGAGCAATGCAGAGCTGGGTGACATATAGAGCACCCCGGGGAGACCATTTTTGTATTTTATTTTTCTTTACAGCGAGCACTGGAGACCCTAACCTCATTCCCTAAAATCACCCTGCCCCAAATATTCCCCCCCCCCCCCCCCCCCAGCCACCTCCCACATCCACCCTTTACATCCAGCCCCGTTCCGTTACAGGAATATCACAAGCCTTAGAACCCGTAAGGACTGTGAACGGTTCCACTGCGGAACATGGTTTTATTATTATGTACTCAATTCCTTTGTGTAATCTGTGTACTTTTTTTAAAGACTAATTTAAACCACCAAGCCATTTTTTTTTTTTCTGTCTGCTCTCCGCTTTTTAATTTAAATTTGTATAAACAAGACTTTTCAAGGGCAGTCAGCAGCAGCGGCATGTTTTGAATAACCAACAGCAGCTCTCGCCTGAGGCTTCCCACTCTATAAAAATGTGCTCATTCACCAGCTTATAACTCCAGCAGATGACCCGAATAACAATTTTAGCTATGCTGTGTTGGTCAGTACTTTATAAGAATTTTCTCATAAATGCACTCATTGCATGTGCTTTAATGCAGTCAAATCATCCCCTTTAAGTCGACTGGTGATTTAAATTAAGACGATTAACATTGACTCAGACCGAAACCTGTGTGCCTGAAGCAATCCATTAAAAACAGTGGTCCTGGCTAGCACTACTAGAGCAGGGGGCTAACACTGCCAGGGGTTGGGCTCGATTGATTCCCTCTGGGGCCACCCATGAATTCACTCACTCACGTTGGACGCTTCCGATAAAAGCATCCACCCAATGGCATGTTTATATACATTTAGGTGTCGGGGTGTGGCATAGTGGCTCTGATTCAATCCCTCATGTCCACAGCCAACCTGTCAGTAACCTTGAGCAAGATGTCTAGCCACCTACCTGCTCCATAAAGACCTGTATCTGAATTCACTGTCGGCCGCTTTGGATTAAAGTGTCTGCTCAATGACTTGATAGTAATAACTAGTATTTATTTAAAATAAGTCAGGGTATCACAGTGCTTTAATACAGTCATCATGGAATTCATGGCATGGAAGCAAGCACTCCATTCTAAAAAAAAACGTTAATTTGGTAACATTATCAGAGCCAGCTGCAGAAGGACGGCATATGGGGGTCTTAGTGGATGAAAATAACGCTAGAGTGGTGGCGACTAAATTAGTTTCATTCGCAAACTTCATGAATACAAATTGCATGGCTGTGTTCGCTAATAAGAGATCCAGACGGCCGAGATGGCTAACCAAGATGGACAGAATAACTAATTAAATGTACATATGGCCTAGCATTAGACCTCATCTCTCTCTCTCTCTCTCTCTCTCTCTCTCTCTCTCTCTCTCTCTCTCTACCCCCCCCCCCCCCCCCCCGCTTCCTTCCCTCATTCAAGCCTGCAAACACCACTCTAAGAAATCACTACCCTGGCACACTTAACACTTTGCTTCCAGGGAACAAAGCGAGAAGAAGGGAAACGCTTCCAACGTGAATACATTAGCAACTGAAATGAGATCCTGCACTGCGTTGGCGAGGTGCTCGTGAAATGATATCTGTATTCTCCTCTGCCCGCAGAGAGCCGGGAGCCCATTCACTGTGAACGATTGGACTAATATTTAAAGATATTAGTTCTGCTACATTTCGCTGTGCAATAAGCAGTGCAGACAGAGAACTCTGCAGGACTTATTATGGTCTGTAGCCGCCACCGCTGTCGTTGCTGGGATGGCGTAGCGTGGACAGGAATGAGAAGCACATCTGCACCCGGCTTGAGCAAAGTGTCTCAGTGGAATCATGACGTAAGAGTGAACTGTATTAATATTTACTCTTTAAGCAGACACGTCATTCAAAGCGACTTAATCCAAAGTTAAGATGTATGTCATGCAGGAGAA
>NC_140275.1:10319243-10366693 GCF_964030765.1 Micromesistius poutassou | reverse complement strand
TTCTCGGTGAGAATCCTGTGCTTCTTGCTATTTCAGCGATGCAGTGACATCAAACGACTGGCCTCATCCCTTACTAATGACTGTCAGTGAGTCACTGAGAAGTGCAAACACCAGGCACTTGTCTGGTGGCATCACAAGCATTAGCTCCGCGCTGGAAGTAAGCATTATTTACAGCAATTTGATAGTGGGGGGGGGGGGGGGGGGGGGGGGAAATGGAGACTGCTGTTTACCATTGCGTAACGCTACTTTGCTGTTTCACCCTTTCGCAGGGGAGGAGGTGCCATCACAAATGTTCTTTGTCAGCATCATCCTTTAAGTGGGGAGCTTTGCCTCGAGAGAGAGAGAGAGAGAGAGAGAGAGAGAGAGAGAGAGAGAGAGAGAGAGAGAGAGAGAGAGAGAGAGAGAGAGAGAGAGAGAGAGAGAGAGAGAGAGAGAGAGAGAGAGAGAGAGAGAGAGAGAGAGAGAGAGAGAGGAGAGAGAGAGAGAGAGAGAGAGAGAGAGAGAGGTATTTTTGAAGGCTGTTGTAGTTTGTAATACAGCCACCAGAGAGCAGTCAAGATCTTTTCTCCCAGCCCCACCTCCATCTAAACGATGATGTAATCATTTTCAGACCCGTTATATCACATGGCACAAAATAGGCTCCGGTCCTCCTTTGTATTAGATAACTTTGATGTTTTTTCCTCCCACTTTTAACCGGATTGCCGATGCCATTGTGAGGTTAGCTCTCACTTAGGTGCCGCGATGTCTTAAAGCAAATGGATGATTCACATGATTCACACGTACGTTCCTTTGATGACAACCCAGGATCTTCTGCACACTGCTACACCAGCCACCCATGGTGGTTACATCCTGCCGTGGATTATAAAGACGGCTGTGACCTTAACAGTAATAAAAGCACAATTTGCATGGAACTAATCTTTCCCCGGGTGCAGTGCCTCTTAACCTTGTTTAGCCCGGTCCTCTGAAAAAAATAATGACTGTGTCCACAAGTGCAGATGTTCCAGATGTTCTGCATATGCACACCCCCCCTTTCTGTCGGAAGAAGAAGAAAAAAAAAAACCACTGCAAGATAATATTGGTTCAGGCAAGCCGACCGATTATAGCAGTGGTAACGCATCTGCTTGAGAGCGAGCCAAAAGGACGGCTTCCTCCCGAGGGAGATGTGGAAAAAAAGAGACAGAAGCGGGGGCCGAGGAGGCAGGCAGGCATGAGGTTCCACAAAGCCATCATAGCTTTGCATCCCTTGAGAATGCGAAGACAGAAGATGTGTTGTTTTTAACGCGTCGCTCTGTGTATCAATGTATTGTGTTGTTGACGACAAAGAGCCGATGGAGAAATAGGCCCAGTGCTTTGAAAAAATGGCGGAATATAGATAGGGCCGCTTTGGTAAGGATTGGTTTGCATTTGACTCGTTTGATTGATAACACCGTTCTTATAATTCATCCGTGGACGACACGCGTGGCTATTAGTTAGCCAAAAGAGACGCTTTGTTTCATTGAAGGGATAGTCCACCGTGTCACACCTTTGCTGACCTTTGCTTCAGTTGGTATCTAGCTCTATATTAGACATCCTGATGTCTAACCTTCCATGAAATGGTGAATACTTCTCAGAAACACATATTGATGGCAGTATGAAGAAGTACAACAAATACATTTAAAAAATAAGCATATTACAGGTAAGTAAGTGTATCAGTAACCTGTTTTTCATAATTACATCTTGCAATGTCAGGACTTTGGGCCTTTGTCCAAGTGGTATAAATTAGGTGAGATGTTGCCATAACCTTTTTAAACTTTACAATGATTTACAGATGAAACTAACCTTTTCAAGGTGCGTGTATCGCAGAGATTCAAGAAAGGGTAGAGAACCTTCATGCCTCTGTTAATCTTGCGATTAAGTGGTTTGCTTTTGACCATTTTTCAGGTAGCGCTTCAAGGTCTATGGAAGGCAGTAATGCTGCTTCTGCATGCTAATGAGAAGAGCATTAAATCACATTAAGGGCTAGACACTTTAGAGCTAAATAAGTGTTACAAATGTTGCAAGTTTGTACGCATAGGGACGCGTACATTTTTGTTGAATCCAATGTTTGGTGGCAAATTATGTTTTTCCAAAATAAGGAATGCAAAAACAATGTTATGTAGTGTAGCATCACTGTTGCGACAAATGAAACTACGACCATTTGGTCCCCTGGGTTGACTGATTGGATGGAAACCATTGTAATCAAAATACACAGAACCCAGATACATACATAAAAAACTATTTATGTTTTAGTTATGTCGCCACAGAAAAATGACCCTTTTGAGGTGCCTGCATGACTGTTCCCTGAACTTAAAAATGGATTTCTTTTCTCTCCGTGCACACCGGAAATTTTCAGGAAGCTGTTTCGTCTGATCTAAAATATTTATCTGTCTTGTTTCCGGTCTGTGTGTGTCTCAAGGGCCACTGTTGTACTTAAAGTGGTGTCATGGAGCCTGCTGTCTCTCCCAGAGGTTTTGGCTCGCTTCTGTCTGGCACATCAATGACTACCCCCTCTCTCTGGGAAGAACCACCCGCAAAGGTTAATGAGCTTAAAGGGAGCTCAGAGAGAGCTCATTAAACTGATCACATAGATGGCCGAGGAAGGAAGGGAGGGAGGGAGGATGGAGGGCGGGATGAATGGGGGGGGCAGGGGAGAGTGAGAGGGAGATGAAAAGGATACTCGTAAATCTCACCACTTGATCAAAAATGCTATTTAATGTTTAGAGTTTGCCGTCGTACTGGAGGAGGGGAGAGTGGAGGAAAGAGAGAGAAGGGAGGGGGAAAGAGGGAGGCGGGAGCAGAGGAGAGAAGAGGAAGGGGAGCGGCGAGAGGGCATTTAAGTATCTAAATATGATCCATAATTCTGAGTGGCAGAGCTGTTTGTGTAGTGAGCGTAGCAATTACATGCAGAAGTGAAGCTTATTGACACAAAGATGAAAATTGCTTTTGATTTAGGTCATTGTACACATCCTATTAATAGACAGGAATTCCAGGCAATTAGCGCGGACAAGTCTCCAACCCATTTAATATATACTGGCTAAGTGAACCGAACCACTCTCAGCCACTTTCACAGAGGAAACTGGAGAATGTTCTGCCAAAGACTTAGCCGCAAATTGTTAAAAGCGTGGCCAATGTAATTTGCAAATTGACATTAGACTAGCGTATGTTTGACGTCATTGTGTGTCAACAAGCATTACATTTACTAATGAACAGGCAGTGGTTGCCTTGTCATGGTGATAGTCATGTGATTGTTCTAATTACTCTCATCTGTTGTTGTACTTCATTACATTTCAGAAGGCCTTTGCTCTTTGATTGATTCAATAGAGGGAGTTGGTTTCACCATTGAGTAAACCAACATAATGTAACAACATACCACCATAACTTTGTGTTTTTCTAAAATATACATCTATAATATAAATCTATCAATAGATGTTTACACAAAAGGTTTCAATATTATCATTTCTGGAAAGTAGTGCTGTGATAGTTTTTCACAATGCAGTTTACCAAGACTGGGGAATTAATTAGACTTCCACAAGCTGTATTTGATGTTTATCTTTTTTAGAAGCATCTATTCTGTGGGATCTGAATTATTAGTTTTATTTTAACCCTTAGGAAACTTTTGAAGGTGGAGAATGTCACATCATATAGCAACAATGTGAGCTTTCCAAACTGCATGGTCTGGATTTGCAATTGTTGTTGTACAATAACTTCACAACTAGTATCAGAGCATGGCACAGTATTGATTCTGAATGGATGGATAGTTATGCTTGTCCATTTTCCTAGTATCATGCATTCTATGACAGACCTTTGCGACAGTTGTTTAGTTCACGCCACTTAATTTGAACGAAAAGTCCTTCCAATGCCATCACAAAGGGAGTGCGTACATTCATCACATTAATGGCCCCGATTCCTTTCGAGACACATAGAAAAATGTGTGCAGTGTTTCAGGAAGCGCAAAAGCTCTATGCAACGTGCAGGAAAATACCTGCCATTTCCCCTCGCTTGCTTTAATAACAACTTCAGGAGATATTAATGTGTTGAGACAAACCCCATCCGTGGCCACTCTTTGTTTAATTACATATATAGGAACAATTCATATAAGAAAGGGTGCACACAAAGGAAACCCCAGACACTATTTAGTTCCTTAACAAAAGCCTTTATCCAAGGCGCTACACACTATACCCTTCCCGCTCCAACTCATTCCCCATGTCAGTCTGAAGTGCCTGGCTGCCTTGAAGCATGGCATATTCATACCTGCCAAGTGCTTCACCAAGGGCCGCTCACACTACAAATTGGCATAACCACAAGTATTCATACGCCTAACCTATGAATGATTCACAAAGCACGAACTGAACTGAAAGTTAAGACGACCCAGCAGCCTTGTGGGCCCCTGTGGACAGACTCCGACTCAGACAGAGAAGAAGGAGACTTTATTCAATGCAGTCTGAAGGAGATGTGCTTACCCTGTCACAGAGAAAATGTATTCACAACTAATATAGAGCTGCTGCAGACAATTTAACACAATTTACATTCAGGGGAATAAATTGCTCACTAAGGAGGCTCTCAAGATTGCGTTTAGCTGCAAGTGATACATTCTGTCTGCTTGATAATGGGAAGGAATGAAGTTAATTAAGGAGATCCTTCTTCTCTCATCAGAGTGATGGAAATCCTGGGGAATGAATTGCAGGAAGCTGTGGTCAGGAGTTAAGCAATCTAGAATGAGGTCTTTACTGCTGTTATTTAGGAGACACTTTCATCTCAAGCAGAGTACAGCGAATCCAGGTCAGAAAGGAGCAGGGTCAGAGAGACAGTGTAGCATCGGGTGAGTGGTCAGTTTTGGACCTTGGATTTTGTAATGGGTACTTAACACTAAACAAACTCCTAGCCTTTGTTGTAAACACGACAATATGACAGGACTTCATGCGACCTCATCACACATTTTTTGACAATATTATTTTTTGAAATGAATGACAATATTGAAGAGTTTTGTTCATAATGCAACATGCAAACAAGCACATACAAGAAACCCTGTAGCGGTGTGATGTAATGTGTTCCAGCATGGCCACTGCTCAAATCAGCTCTCCAGGAAGCTAATTGCTTTTATATTAATATGTCCTTCGCTCTGTTGTTATTAGCCTGTTGTAATTATTATCTTATAATTAATATTTCACAACACTGTTGAGAGTCTGCTGTAGGCTTTGCAGTGTTTGGAAATGATCAAATTAACAGCCATATCTTGATAAATAATTTAAAAGTCTTTTTACGTGTGTGTGTGTGTGTGTGTGTGTGTATCCTAAAGGAATTCATTATATCTGAACAGCCTTAGGAAAAAGAGTATCCCAAATTTGAATAAATCTCATATTCAATCTATGCCTCGGATTTGAAGGCTGTGGAATCAATGTGTGTCAAGTTCAGTGACAAAGCCATAGTTGAAATGAGCAGAACTGAAAATTGGATGTAAAAAACTGTAAAAAACAACTCGTCCCACGAGTGTAAACGTGTAATTCATCACAAGAGCAAGGTTTTTAACTCCACACTTTAGACTCTTAGAGCTTCTAGGGTGGTGGGTTGTTTTTTTTAATAGGTTAGATTCAGTCTCTCTATGGACACACCAGCTGTTGTTACTGTGAAGAGGTCTCCTGTGTGTGCGTGTGTGTGTGTGTGTGTGTGTGTGTGTGTGTGTGTGTGTGTGTGTGTGTGTGTGCATGTTGACGACCGATTGTACAATATGTGAGTGTCTCTGCGCTGGAGTGCTTGATCTACTACATCACGCATATAAGAATGATGTGTGTACGTGCATATTGTACACGTGTATGTGTGTGCATGTATGCGTGATAAGTGCGTGGTAAAAGGGCGGGGAGGGGAGGGGGTGCTTGTAGACCTAGGAAGGACACGGGGCCCACTGGACTTCCTCCAGCTCCTCTGCTCCAACACACAGCTCAGCAGCTCTTTCTATATTCTCCACCAGTAGCCCCTCGCGGGGGGGGGGGGCTCTCGGTGAGGGGCTGTATCAGCTGTCCTCCCAACAGACTCCCGGTGTCCACTCCGCGGCGGAGAAGTTACCTCCCGGGGGGCCGAATCTCAAGCCGCAGAAACGGCCTCCACTGCCCTCCACTGCCTCCACTGCTGCAGGAGGCGCGGGCAACGCTGTTCCTGAAAACAATCTCAGGGCCAAACGGTACGATTTCACAATCTGCCTCCCCTCCTTCCCCCTTCCCCAAAAAAAGCTTGGCAGTTTAAAAGTGAAACATTTTTATTCTGTCGTCGCTGAATATCCACCACCCCATCCTCCCCACCCTCCCCCATAAAGAATCTGTTGTGTATCGGGTTTCTCCTCACTTAACAGCTAGCGTAGCGAAACGCGCCCGCAGCGGCTAATGCATTCATGGAAGTCTTTTAGTCTCATGCATAAGGCAGCAGAGACCCTCCGGGGCTCCTCTAATTAAGACCTGCTGAACATACACTTACACACACACTTACATATACACACACCGACACACACACACCGACACACACACACACACACACACACATACACTGGCGCACGGACGCATGTACTTCAAACCGCCCAGCCCAGCGAGAGCGAGCTTTTCTTTTCTGTTCTTTTTTCCCCATGTTATGTTCTATGAAGCCGCGTGTTCATTTAATCCTTGGACGAGGGTCACGAAGCGAAGGAAAGCGAAAATTATTCCGATCTGCCTGGGATTGAAGTGCCTGACGCACGCAGAAAAACTATTTATAATGAAGGGAGAGGGAGAGGTGGAGCTGGGGCAGGAGATACTAGGCGCAACAGAAAGGTCAATAAAATCCTCCCCAATGTCCAAAACCTGCTTGTAGGCATCCTAGAGCATGACGCCTAACCCTTACCTGCTCTTTAAAGACCTGCGCCTGAATTCACTGTCATTATTGGATTAAAGGATCTGCCAGACGGTAAATAAAGAACCATTTTTTCTGTTTTGGTTGACATCAACAGAGGCAGAGCAACAGCAAACACTCGACTGACTCAACGATTACCCGAGTAGCAGCAACCTGTCCTAGCACGTAGAATGGCTAAGCAGCAGTAGGCTAGGTGAACTACTATTACACGTCACCGTTCATGTACCACTATAGCGTGCTTCACCGAACTTGTACCACTAGCATATTTAACCGAACATGTACCAATAGCATTGCTGTCTGAGGGTGTGGGGTGCATCATCCCGTAGGCCGTCGCTATCACTCACCAACAAGTGTTGAGATAAATTGGCTTATTTCATGATAGACATGTCTTCGATAATTAGAAGTGAGTGCAGCATTCCAATGTAGTAATTGGTATGAAGTGGCGCAATGATAAAAGTTGGTTATTTCGGTGATCCTGTCATTTAGCGACTGGATTGGTTTCCAAGGTTGTCGAGAGCTCTCCTTGTGATCGCAGCTGTGTCGCGTCAGTTGTCAGTGTGTGTGTGTGTGTGTGGTTGTGTGTGTGTGTGTGTGTGTGTGTGTGCTCATGAATGTTTTTCCCTCGTTTCGCATGCCTGTGAATCAAAGTGTTTGTGTGTACAATCTCTCAGTGTATACAACTCGTGGTGCGTTTGCAGTGCACAGTACACAACGTTGGTGCGTTTATTTGAGTCAGAAGTAGTGTATTGGCAGAGCGTGCCAGGTCTATAATCAAGTGCTCGCAGAAGTTCCGACACGCCGCAGTTGCGACAGCGTGACTCTGGGCCCGTGATTGGATGCGGCTTTGATGACAACACCCTACACTCTGGAGAGAGCTGCAGCCCAGCTTGGCTCTTGTGTCACTCACAGGAGCTGTCTGGGATGTGTCGCTGTGCAGCACACATCGTGAGTGTGAAAGACAAATACGAACGTGAGGACCCCCACACATTGGTCTTTTTAGCGTCTCGTCATTTTTGTGTTACGGTTCATGCCTCATACGTTTCGCAATACTTTGAATAAGAATGAATAATTGATTGAATTTATAATGTATTTCTCTAAATTCATTGTCTACTCAAAGTGCTTCGGCATTAAGTACCTCACATTCACCCATTCATTCAGTCCATCCATTCACACATTCACATACAGCATACAGACACTCACGCACAAACAGTGGTGTCAGCCATGCACGACAACCGGCTTGGTTATAGAACGTAAGTTTTGGTGTCTTGCTCAGGGGCAGCGTGAGACCTGGACGAACCAGCAACCCTCCCTGTCGCAGGACAACCTGCTGTACCTCCTGAGCACCTACCGCTACCACCGGGCAGACTTGGTGCAGTCTTTTCATGGCCATGGCCTCCATTGCATGTACTCATAATAAACGTGCCCAGGTTTGAACTTTTATATGAGATATAAAACAAAGGAGACTGAAAATTACACACGACACGTTACATTACACTTAATCAGACACAAGTCAAATTCCTGCCAAATCATTCTTAGCTCACGTCTTCCTCACGTTGCCTCCTTTCCACCCAGCATGCCCTCCAATTATTCCAGAGCCACACACGACAGAAACTAAATTGAAACAGAACACGCGGGCACCAGATTGGACTGCAGGAGGAGTGTTATCTTCGCGGCGAGATCCGCCGGTTCTCGTACCGGCTATAATTGGTCTCATAATTAAACCTGCTGTCAGCCAATGAGCTGTGATGGTGTCTTGACAACAACCGGCAGAATGCAAAGAAACGTTTGCGCACACACACACACACACACACACACACACACACACACACACACACACACACACAGCCCATTATGTAAGCATCATGACTGCAGCACAAGCGTCGCATTTACTACTTGGTGTAGAATAGGGGGATTTGTCAGGCACTACAGTGCTGCCCCAGTGTGTGTACTGTTTTAATGGCTACACACGGCGCAATGTGTTTGCACTGCCAATGTTTGCTGCAATGACTGTGAAGCGACTGTGATTACCCACTGCAGATATTTATTAACGAACGGCCGCGTTTATCTGTGTTTTCACATCCATTTAGATTTATTTGGGTATTTTATCAATCGTGTAACTCGCCAGGGTACAGAAGACACTATCAGACTAATGGTGAATTCAATGCGTTCTGTCTGGGTATTTGCGTGTGTTCCTTACACATCGGTCTGTGTGATACTGTGTATGTGTGTGTGTGGATATGTATATATTTGTGTGTGTGTGTGTGTGTGTGTGGGTTTGTGCCTGTGTACATAAATGTGTGTGTGCTACGTGTGTAAATGCTCGTTTCTCTGTGTGGGTTTGTGTGTGTGTGCGTGTGTGTGTGTGTGTGTGTACATAGAGGTGTGCGTGGTTATCGGTATGCAGACGTCTGGCTGCAGCATGGCCGTCATCATCGTCCGTTGTCGTGGTAGCTCGTTGTTGATGCTGCTGCTGCTGCTGCTGCTGGCGCTGTGTGCGGCGCCGGCTGCTGCTTGTTAATGAGCCTCCGGCGCTAAGCTGCTGTCAGTCCGCCAGACGGACAGACAGACAGACCGCCCCTCTGCCCCGGACACAGCAGCCCAACACCATCTGTGTCCCTGCCACATGGGTGGGGAGGGGGGACGGGGGACGGGGGGGGGGGGGGGGGGGGGGGGCGTCGCCGGCGGGAGGTCGTGCTGTAAGGTCATCGTCACGGGGACAGGGGACACGGGGACAAGTTATTTATTTATGTCTTGGGTTTTTTTATCTGGCTAGGCTAGCCGGCTAAATGGCTGACGGCTTCATCGTTTGACGTCGTCTTACTCGCTGACATTGCTGCCACATTGTAATCTCTTCGTCAACCTTTCCTGGGAGGCTCGCACGAGCTGGGGCCTCCCAGGAAAGAATTCCAGTGCGGTTCGACGAGGAGTTTACAATTAGGACCTTGTTATTTTGACGACAACAAAGTCATCAAATGGTCAATTGATACGCCACACTCGTTTCGCTTCTTTGTGGTAGGAAAGAGTGGGTCGTCAAACGCACATCAATGGAAGACGCTTTCTGTTAAACCAAATGAAAATCGACTAACGTTTCTCAAGCTTTTATCTTCAGTACTCCGGGGGGAATGGGGAGGCAAGAAAACCACTACCGCAACTCTTAACTCTATTTAACCGTAGTGTTTTTATGTGGGGAAAAACCCACAAAAAAATCTTCCCAACCCCTGAATATATGGGATTCCTCACTCACATTAGATTCTTGTTATTATCCTGAACCATAAAAAACCGTCTGACCCGAACCACACCCACGTAGTGAACCATGAAACTGGACCGGGCCTCCACTTGGAACCCCATCAAGTCAGACTTGGCACCAGCACACCTTGAAACAATCGTCCAAAACTAGTCCAAAGGGCCGTGTTCCCTAACGGTGTGTTCACACTCGAAAACACACCAAACGTCAGCGAGCTGAAAAAGTGGACACAGTTCAGTGGAGTACAGAACGCCTTGTTCTACTGACTCGTGAGGGTTTTCCAGCAGCTTGCGCTGGATTAATCTGCTTGGTTTGAACTAATAGGAGCCATGTGGCGACATACATCCTGACTGAGAAGCTGCCGTCTCTCCCGGAGAGTGGACGTTAGGTCGACGCTCGCGCTGCATCAATATGCACGCAGTCTCGCATGTGTGCAGACATTTTGTTGCGGAATGAAAGAGCTACAGTTCTTGTAAATGTAATGCTCTACTTTCCACACCCACCCACACACAAACGCACACATGCACCGACACACACACACATGCACCGACACGCCCAGGAACCAACACACACATGCACACACACACACATACACACTCGACTGGTGCTTAATTATGCATGTGGGCCCAGCAATCAGTGTCCGTGTTGGGTCCTATCCACTCCATCGCACCTCCTTTCCTGGTGCTCTCTACTGATTGTTGTGGTCGTCCAAGTGCTTTGAATTATTCAAATCTGTGTAAGGGTTCTCATACATAGATCCATATGGAGGATATGTACAGCAGGGGATGAGACGACCTCCACCTGACCCCTAAGCACCCTCATCCAATCTGCTCTCTCCCCCGCTGGCCTCTCACCCTCAACCACACCAGTGTTTTTCAAGGAAATTCAAGGCGTTTTTCTAATTCCCCATTGAAGCTTGTGTTAATGCGTGGATGATGCTATTACTTGTATTGGGGATGGGTTAAGCCTTGGGCTTAAGGGTTGGGGTTGAGAGAGTGAGAGCGAGAAAGAGAGAGAGGGAGAGAGATATATAGAGAGCGCTGAGGTTCACTTGCAGCCCCAGAGAGTCTGGCTTCCCCTCAGGGAGCCACTGTTATGGGTGGGCTGCATCGATGTGATAGATTCCTTTACACACACTTGCGCACACTCAAGCGCACACTCACACACACACACACACACACACACACACACACACACACACACACACACACACACACACACAACCAAACATACACATATTCACACACCCACATACGGACAGACTGACAGACATGCACACACATACGCATACACTGGCACCATCACGCAAACACATACTCACACACACACACACACACACTTACACACAGGCAACTAACCCCCTTGAAGCAGAAGTGCAATCAATACCTTACTGTCTGCCGCCAGGGCCGATTAATGAAAATATGGCCTCATAAAGAGATGAATAAATAATAGCTGCTATTCTTTTACCCATTAAAGGCTGGAAGTGTACACTCAGCCAAGTGGGTATTGTATTTCTGCAAGTATGTAAATATGTAAATCCCTTGCTCTGCTTGCTTTGCAAGGGGTGGAGGGGTATGTGTCTATGTGTATACATGTGTGTGTCTCACTTGAACACCCATAGTGTGAACCGACATGCAAAACATAAGCTGACAAACGCATCCACAGAGCATGAAACAGCAGCGGCAGGAAAGCACAGAGTGATATGGATTTATATGAACGCTAGTCAGTTATAAACCTTTGCAGCGTCCATGCCTTTCCATTCTGACTCCGCTCAGAGAGACGGCCGCTGTGTTTTGTGGGTCAAGTGTTGTATATTTGTAGATTGGCCTTCTTTCTGCCATACATAAAGAAATAATACACTCAGCTGGCAAGAGAGAGAGAGAGAGGGAGAGTCAAAGCAATGACATGAATGACATTATTCCAATCAGTAATTTCAACAGAATGTCCCACTTTTTGTAGGGAATCAAGACAAATACCTTCACTGTGCTCTTTGCTCCTTGCCAGTCATGGACTGGTTTAAGCCTCTCAAAAAGATAATTACATCTATTCAGAGCTGGGAGTCAATGACTTAAGGTCTTCCTGCAGCTAGCGCCCAGCCTCGCCACCAAGGCTGCGTCAGAGAGCAGTTGAATGGCACTCTGCAGTTGTGCGTTAATACCTTCTTCAGTAGGCACAGGTCCATGACATGGTTGTATGGAACACATTGGCTGTGTCTCAATTCAGGGGCCGCATCCGCATCCGTCGAAGGACGCGGTCTATGAAGCCGTGGCCTTCGTAGACCGTGAAGGGCCGAACCAAAGGGCCGAACGAGCGTTGTTAAATGAGACGGTCTGGCCTACGGAGCATTTCCGGTTTGCGTAAAAAAGCCGTTAACGCGCTTTACCTCGCGTGACCACGCGCCGCTCCTGTCGCCTAGCAACCCTGACGGCTGCGGTTCAGACTGGACAGCAGAGGAGAAATATGGAGCCCAAAATCATGTATTATTTGTTATGTTTTATATTTTATTGGAGGAGCGCCGGTGCCGGCAGGTGAAGAGGAAGCGAGGACGTTGGCTTAATGTTAACGTTACATGGCTAGCGTAAATGTCATTGAACTTTGACAATAAAGTTACATATGCAAAATGGTCCCAACCGTACTTTAATATAAAATGGTTATACATAGTTTTGTCATTAATTATGTAATTTGCTGCAGCTGCCGCTTCCGCTCTCTCCAGCGCCATTTCTGAAAAAAATCCAAGGCGCAATGAATCTTGGGATACGTTGGGCCGTAAAGGATCCACCCGGTGGATCCTTCAAATCCGGGAAAAGAAGGCTGCATATCTCGGCCGCATTTGAAGGAGCCCCCCCCCCCGAAATGGGACAGCCTTGACGCGCCGCTTTGACGCAATCGGTCTTCAAATGCAGCCTTCGAAGGACGCGGCCCCTGAATTGAGACACAGCCATTAAGTCCCAGAAACCATCTGGATGTATCTGCTCCATGCATGTACCTCCTTTTCTCCAAAGTGGACCAGCCGCACATGATGGCTTTTCTGCACCAGCATTGCCAATGTGTTTCCATGGAGTTGGGCGTCGAGGCCCCACATGGTTGTTGACGTGACCCTGGGGGTCTCCACCTTGACGCTGCGCACAAACGTCGGAACAATTTCAAACAACTTTGTCCCGTTTGACGCCAAACTCTCCAAGCGCTTCTAATGAGATTACAGCTGAAACTAATCCAGAACCGACGGAATACAAACACCAACTGCTCATTCGTAATTATTGCTTAATGAGTTGAATGCGCTACACTACTGTCTGGTGGCTGTACCAACCTGTCCCTCACTTTGCTGGATGTTCATGATGCGTTGGCCACTTTAGACATCTTTTCCCTGGTACTGTTAATAACATGATCAATTGAGTCGTCAACCCCCCCCCCCCCTTTTAACATTTCCCCCTTATATATCTGTCTATAATGTACATCAATATTAACATTTTGAGGTCAAATACTATTTATGTTGTGTGTCATTGCTTGTTTGCAGAGTCTTTCGTGGTGTAAAAATATGTTATCTCTTTCACATTATTTGTGTCCTACATTTCTGCTACATCCATATCTACATCCATATTTCGTGCCTGGGATTAATAAAGGACATCTCATCTCCTCTTATCCAATGTGATGTTGACCTAGGCTGCCTGGGGCCTGGGACAGGGCTGCGTCCATCTGAGCACACACAGAAAACCAGCGACAGGTGATTTATGCTGGCTTCAGTTCGCGGATCTAAATCTGAAAGGAGCTCAGCCACAGCTCCCCTTAATGAGAATTGATAATGGCATGATGCTGACTAAGTGTGGGCTGTCAGTGTGTCTGTAAGTACAGGATCTGATGGATTTAGTTAAAGGGGAGAGGGAAGGCGTGGAGGATGTGTTATGACAGATTAAAGAATTGGTAGGAAGGGAGAGTCATCTCATGCACACACACACACACACACACACACACACACACACTCACTCAATGCTTAAGCAAACAAAAATGCACATACACATCTGCTCACACACTCACGCACACATACTGTGGCGGTGTTCACATGCTGTTTGTGAGACTGAAGAGGGAATCCAGAGCTCTGTTGGTAGCTGTGGGGCTGTTCTGTCAGATTTTACAAAATAAGTGTCTTGTTATTTTCGCTCCATCTCTCAGCAGCGTATTACAGCTATAGCGCAGCGTGGAACTTGTAAAGTGGATCACCTTTCCACCGCAATGTGACAGTTTTACAACAGCAACTGAAGCTTAATTCTCAACCTTTGATGAACGAACAGGTTACCTAGCAGGTTTTTGTTTATAAATTTATTTAATTATACTTGAATTGGTGTATCAATGAATTTGTCTATTACTTTGTTGTTAGTGGCCTCCAACAAATCATCTACTTTGCAAAAAAAAAAGCACCAAACCAGGCTATACTAGAATAACTGTCTAAAGTAACTTAAGCACTGTGTGTGTATGTCTTTGAGCAGATCAGGGTTAAATTGTGAGCGAAACCCCTGTAAACGCTTGAATTTGAACACTGTGAGTTTTAATGTGTTTAATGTGTGTTAATGTGTTAATGTTTTTATGTGTCTCAGAGTTCGAGGAAGAAGGGAGGACATGTTACTCCCCATGGTCAGGCGAAGACTAATGTACAGGCTGGGCGAGGCTGCAGCCCAGGGGCCTCATGTAAGCAACACGGACAGCATGGCGGCAAAATATCCGGAAGAAATATGATAGCGAGAGAACAAAAGCTAATAGCTGGTTCTTTCAGCTTACCGTTAGTTTTCCCCCTAGTTAAAACGTCCTATCTTCACTTATTTGATGGAGCATTCTTTTATGTTATGGTGTACTGCTGAGCCGCGTGTGCTTTGCCAAAGTGGTGATTCCTTAGCCAGAGTAAAAGCTGCGGATGGTCTTGGGCGGTCTTTGTAGCTCTGCAGAAGCGCATTTGCTTTAGTGCTGCGGTGGGTACGATGTTCAGTGTGTTCCTTGTATTGAAGTCTTTTCATCAAAGAAGATAAAAATAAAAAAGCCTTGAATGTATTTTGATATCACCCCGACAGAGCTCCACACATCCACTCACACCTCGGAAAAGGCACTGGGACGCCGTGGAAAGAGTGCCACCTTCAGAGCAGAGTAGAACGTTCACAAGCTGGTTGGCGCAGTAATGCAAAAACAGGACTTGACAACGTTTCTCTCCTTTACTTAATTTAGCGAGAGTGACACTACGTTTTAAAACAACGCAAACACATTTTAAACTAAAAACAGCAGGCCTTTTAGGAACGCTGTGCCGCTGATTCTTAGACAGACATAACAGAGACAGCTTATATGTTAAATCACAGCGCGTGTTAACTCGAGCGAGTTTATTAACGTGACTCTCGACGACACGTTCACCTACTCCCCGGTCATTATCCACCTCTTCTCCATTTTTTGTAGTTCCCGACCTTGTTTGTAGTTCCTTCCCGGCGAATCACCCCCCTCCCCCGTTTCCACCACTGAAGGCCTTGGCAGGCCGTCCACACAAACAGGGAACGAAAGGTTTAATCACAGCGGGTCAGCAGGAGAGGCGGAGCGAAGGGAAAGGCAACGAGAGTAACAAGGTCATTGGGATCATTAGAAGGGAAGTGTGTCTGCCGTGTTAGTGCACCGGTCACCCTCATTTGCATGACCGTCTCTCCCTTTGTTTCTGCTCCGCTGAGAGAGAGAGGGAAGGCGGGGCGGGGGGGGTGGTGCTGGATGGCTCAATGCATTGTGGTCTTATGAATGGAGATGGGATTTAATTAGAATGGAATAAAGTACAATAGAATAGAAGAAACTTGAATAATGTAGAACGGAATAGAATAAGTGCAATACAATAGCACTTCAGGCGAGTGGCGTCAAATCAAGTGTGCTTGTGTGGCGAAGCCTACGAGAATGTACAAGGGCGGCACAAATACACAACACACGCAAAGGCTGTTCAGAGCGCTTTACATAATCTTATTTACAAAGACATTTAAAGAGCCGTCGATACAAAACGAAATACGTTTTTTAGAGAACAGATGTAAAATCATCAGTTTAAGAAGGTCAAGGAATACATTGCAGTTGTAATGTTATGGTAAATTATACAAAAACACTGTTTCATTGCATTTTTGTACCCTTTCTTGCTCGGAGGTGTACTTTGGGAAAAAAGTGTGCGCCTCAAGCCACCGCCGATGGCGTGATAGACTGGGAGAGTGTCACCTCAAGGGGCCCCCGCGGACACAGTCCTGGAGCTGTATTTTTAGACGGCTATTAATACCTTCAGCTAATTCATTTCGGTACTCCAGGCACCTCGCTAAGTCTCTCAATTATGGATGAAGGGAAAGTCATTGGATTGGCTGGGAGGAGGAAAGGCAGGGGGAGGCAGACAGGATGCTCTCTGCATCCAGTCCAGACCGGGGGGGGGGGGGGGTGAAGGACAGGGGTGAGACACGGTGGTAAAGGACGGGCCCTGCTGGATGAAACGCAGATAAGGTTTACTGCCAGAGATGTCCTTCAAAGAATGTTGCAAAAAGCTTTTGTAGAGAGAGATGTGTGTGTGTGTGTGTGTGTGTGTGTGTGTGTGTGTGTGTGTGTGTGTGTGTGTGTGTGTGTGTGTGTGTGTGTGTGTGTGTGTGTGTGTTTGTGTGTGTGTGTGTGTGTGTGTGTGGGGCCAGAGGCAAACCAAGTATCGCCTCGTACTGAAAGGGTTGTTCTTAGAAAGTGGCACTTGAAATTCACCTTGAACTACTGTACTTCATTGTAAATCGCCCTATACATATTGACAGCCCTATGACTACGACCTCGAAGGTGTGAAGCAAACATTACTGAAGTGGCAAACGCTACATATGTTATTTGTTTCCTTTTGACCCCTGACACTGTTAGCCACATGCTGAATGCGCTGACATGCCTGTAGAGAGAAAGAAATGTGTTACGCAACCGGTCCAATGATAAGACTCCTGCTGGAACGCATGATTAGATGACAGCTCCAAGTGAAGGTAGCAGATATAAGGGAATTTACTCTGCAGTTGTTCGCACACACATGGGTCATCTCATGTAGGTTTCATCAAACGGTGACAGAATAGCGGCTATGTTAACTGGGATATGCTACCAAAGAGTCACCAAATTGTAGCCTTGTCAAAACGGTAATAAACATAGGTTTGTAGTTGATATTTGGTACATAAGTTGTAGTCTAGTCGGGTTAGCCCAGTTTGGTAGCCCCTTTTAGACCTAAGGTTGACACTGGGGGGGGGGGGGGCATAACAAATAGCTAACATTCCTCAGTGTGTAAAGCCTAATTGACACTTTTGATCACTGTAAGTAGTGCTCAACACAAAAGGGCTGAAACTTTAAAATCACAAAAGTCTCCTCTGTGTCTCAATCGCCACGCCACTTCAAGACCAGAGGCGACCGCCGATAAACCCTATCGCATTTTTCAAAGCAACTCCAGTCTCCTGGCTGGCTACCAGCGTCTTCATTACTCTTTGCGGCGACGAAGGAAAGCGTGTGGGTAAATTGGGTTTAGCTCCTGACCTTTATGTCCGGTGATGAATGGGTTCTGCGATCCCTGCGCTCTGGCAGGGGGGTTCATCTGGAGCTATGGCACCAGGGATGCAGAGAGATGGTTCCCTCTCTCACTCTCTCTCACTCACTCACTCTCTCTCACTCTCTCTCTCTCTCTCTCTCTCTCTCTCTCGCTCTCTCACTCTCTCCCTCTCCCTCTCCCTCTCTCTCTCTCTCTTCATTCCAGGTCCACGGTAGCCCTGGCCCCTGTTTTCTGCTTCAAGGATGCACCTTGTTCCCTGGCCCGTGTAATCAAGCGTGTAATAAACCATTGCCCGATATAATATGACCTGGTTTTTCTGAGTGACACTTCTAATAGACACTGTAGTTGCGGTTGTTGTGGTGGTTGTTGTTGTTGTTGTTATTTTTTTTTTAAGACCTGAATGCAGTTGCTATTTTTTTTATTTTTATAACTCTATTACAAGGAATAAATTGTGGGTGTGTGTTCCCCAGACACACACACACACACATCTGCAGAAAGGAAACACAGGAACACGCCACGCACATAAACACACACAAAAACAAACACAGACATGCATGTCACACACAGCTTGACTGGTAAAAAGTCGTATTAACGCCAGTTCAATTTGCAAATGGAATCCAGCTGACGGCGTCAGGCGGGGACGGCTCCCGGCTTCTCCTTTAAATAACCCTGCCCTGGCTTCCTACGGTGTCTACTGATGAGGAATCATAGACCGAGAGCAAGATAATCGGGTTTGCTTCCTCTGCCCTTCTATTATGACAAATTAAAGGGGTCTGGCAGCCATATTTTTCCGAGCAGCAGGTCCTCAGCTTGTTATTAGCTAACAGACTGGCAAATTGATTAGCATGGATTCCCGGGCCAAAGCCTTGCGGCAGGCAGCCCTGCTTGCGCGGGTTCTTCGGAGGGCTGGGCGGTAAAGGTCACCGTGTCTTCACTGCGGATCAGAGGGTTTCCCCGGGGCTTTGTGGTTGCGGTCAGCCCTCTGAGCGTGGACATGTCCTGGGACTAAAGTTCACGGAGGCAGCATCAAAAGAGAAATAGGGTCTTGGAGATTTTTTTCCCCCCTGCGTCTGAAATGCTTAGTTTGAGTAAACAAGAAGAGGTTGAATATGGATTTTCGGGGCTAAGGGCATGACGATACAAAGGAATAAAATAGAATATGGTTCAGTATCGTATACAACAACTTAATGAAAATGGGATTACAATTAAATACAATATATTCAGGTTGAGCTTTTATAACACTTCAAAATATGACTCATCCTCAGACCAATTAACGCTAGTATAAGTAATCCGTTTGTTATATTGTGAACACTGGTAATTAAGTAGCTCATCATCAACACACATAGACACGCTAGATTTGTTTTATGAAGTCCAGAGCGAAATTAAAATAAGCACACAAAGACAGTTCCACTGAGAGAACAATTACTAAGCGGAGAAATAAACGTCTAATGAAGAACTATGTTTTCAACAAACTCTCTCATTTCAGAAGATTAAAAATTAGCATTGGGCCCCACCATTCCGACTTTCCAACGGCATCCAACGGCATCAGGGTTTGGGCTCGTCATTCGGGGGGGGGGGGGGTTGTTGTCATGGTAACACGAGCAGGAGTGTTTTCAGAGGAGACATCTGGGGCGGGCGCGTCCTCTCTGGGGCTCGGTATTACACATCAGCCCCTGGATGTGGATGTTCAGCCGGCGTAAATACACAGATGGAGACGGGGAGCGTGAGGCTAAATCATGTATGAAGAGCCATCTTCTGCTGCCACCGCCAGCATTGACAATATGTCCTCTGAGTTTTATACCGCGCGTGTGCGTTATGTGGGGTGTGACGACGGTGTGTGTGTGTGTGTGTGTGTGTGTGTGTGTGTGTGTGTGTGTGTGTGTGTGTGTGTGTGTGAGAGAGAGGGGGGGGGGAAAGCA
Source organism: Micromesistius poutassou (assembly GCF_964030765.1). Classification (NCBI taxonomy): domain Eukaryota; kingdom Metazoa; phylum Chordata; class Actinopteri; order Gadiformes; family Gadidae; genus Micromesistius; species Micromesistius poutassou. The sequence continues at coordinate 10,347,102 of NC_140275.1, read as the reverse complement.
ATGAAAAAGTTAAATGGAGACAAGCAGCAAATAGAGAGTGGGGGAGAAAGGGAGAATGGAGGAAAGGGAAAACAAGGAAAGAAAGGTGAAAGGGAGGGGGGGGGGGGGGGAGGGGGGCGATGGAGAGAATACAAAGCGTCCTGTTTTCAGTCCGACTCGTTCTCTAAGGGCCATGGTCTCCATGCACGAACTCGAATAAATACATGCTGCTCTCTTTCGACCTTTGATGAAGTGATGTATTCGTGGCATGATCAAAAGTGTCGTCCCCCCCCACCCCCGCGCTGCTTGGCCGGTGTCGGACATCGGTGACCGCCCCCCCCGTGTGGTGAGCTTTAAAGACGAAGACTCGGAGAGGAGGAGACGTCGTATCTGTAAACGCCGACGAGCAGGGGCAGGAAGCCATTATTCATAACTAGGTTAGTCCCTGTTCAGATCAAGGCCCCCGTCTCCCCTGGCGGAGTGGGACCGGGCGAGGAGAGACGCTCCGGCAGGAGGTGAAGCCGTAGTACGGAGTCCCCGTCGCCACACAACATTTACTGGACGCTAACTCAGCCATGTGGGCCGATGCTCCCCAACACACCCTGGCAAAGGAATACAGTGCAGAAGGCGAGCGCTCATGTGAACAGCCTCACGGTGTATTTCATAGATGGAGGAGGACTCTTTCAATGCCGGAATTAGGAGATGAGATATGGAATGGTTGTTAAAGCCTAACAGAAGATTATCCTTGTAAATCTGCCGCCCCTTATTCCATTGGGGAACTAAGTGTCTCTCCAGTTGGCACACAAAAGCAAACAGAATGAATGAAGAAAAAGAGAGCGAGCGGTTTGTGTTTTTATTCTGTTGTGATGATTATGTGACGCCAGGTTATGTGATTGGATAAGAGTAGGCAGTGTCAGCCCACTCAAGGCAGTCTGTCGTGTTGTTGGTTGTATGGTTGTGTCAAGGCTTGGATGCCCAGACACCTTTCCTGGTCCTTTTTAAATGCAGGAAAAAGGCACCTCACCCTCACATCCCTAATCATCCTCATCGGGGAAGACATTCAGCCAGCAAGTCAGCGTCCAACCCGACCAACCAGCCAACCAACCAGTCACCCGCCAACCCAACCAGTCACCCAGCTAGCCAATCAACCAAGCAGCCATGCAGCATTAAAATACCAATATGATCTTGGCTACTAAACAAATAAAGCTCCCAAGAGAGGTCCCAAGGTCACCCAGAGAGCTGGACCAGTGTCAGGGCTCTCACCACCTACCAGCTGCTGCAGCACTTTCTGTTTCAAGAACCACCTCGCCCCACACACGCCGCCAGGGCCTTGTGTGTGCGTGTGCGTGTGTGTGTGTGTGTGTGTGTGTGTGTGTGCGCGTGCGTGTGTGTGTGTGGTTTGCATTAGTGCACTTTCCGTCTCAGCTGAAAAATTACACATGTTGGAATTCAGTTTCCTGATTCATTTCCTGCAACCTTATTGGTCGCTGCGGGCAGGAAGTATTATCTCATTGTTTAATGTTGTGGCCGCAGCTGCTGTTGTTTATTCTGGAGAGTAGCCTATCTGTGTGTCATCTGCCCTGTAATGTTCTCCTTTCAATTTTTTCTTCCACCAAAAAACAATTTCTATGAGCGTATTTAATCTGAATATTTTTAGCACTACTTTGATACTATCCTGATCCTCTTGTTTTCCCGGCGGACTCGGCATCGCGGGCTAAATGTATTTTCTTCACACTGGGATTGTGTGACATTGAGAGAGGCCCGCGGGTTCGCCACTAGAATGGAAGCACTCGAGGCTTCGTCGAGGGTCCTCTGCGATTAGAGAGCGCCCATCTGCTGGGAAGAGAGAGAGAGACGCCGCAGAGTCATGAACGATAAAAACATAAAAACCTCTGGGCGGTGGAGACCCATCCCAGGGGGGTGTGTGCGCGGCGGAGAGAGGGGAATCATCACTGGTTAATTTATTTTCCGTTCGTCCTCGGTGTAACAGCGGTGCTGTCCACACTGGGGACTCTTGTGGTTTTAGTCGTAGCCATGGAGAACCAAACATCATCATCAGGACCACTCTCAGAGGCAATCTGCACCCTGATCTCTTTAGCCGGGGAGTGTGTTTGAGCATGTCTGTGTGTGTGTGTGTGTGCCTGTGTGTGTGTGTGCATGTTTGTGTGTGTGTGTGTGTGTGTGTGCCTTCTTGCCTGCCTGCGTGCATGCGCGCATGTGTTTGTTGTATGTGTGCGTGCATCTGTATGTGTGGCATTTCCACAATGCCATATTTGCACAGATGCCTTAATGTCCATCTGTGTTAAAATGTGGTTAAACACTCAGTCTCTCTCTTCCTTTCCCATTCCCTCTCACTCTTTCCTTATGACTCTCGTTCTCTCTCAATCGACTGCCGGCCACAGCTTGTTAATCCTCGACTCCACACCAACCCTCAATGTGTTTATTGTTTTTTTTCCCATGTCCTCCTCTGTTATGAAGTTGACGCCTCTATCAATTATTTATTTATCTGTCTTTTCTGCCGCCTGGTCACACTCTCCACGGCTTAATTCACACGCATCACATTTGGAAGAACAGACACAGACACACACATACTAACAAACACATGCACACACACACACACACACACACACACACACACATACAGAAATACACACCCACACACACACACACAGTAGCATTCAGATGCACATAAACAAACACACAAAAACCACCCACAGACGCAAACACATACACAGTCACATTCATACGCACATAAATCCACACAGACATGCACACGAATAAAAACACATCACACCTTCACACACACTCACAGCCACACAAACATACACAAGTAAATACAAACACACAAGTCAATACAAACACACACATACACACAAAATGAGATCCACATCACATGTACACAGTCCCACACAGTTGCATGAACACACACACACACACACACACAATCACACACGCACACAGCGACAGGAGAATTCATCAGGGCCGGCATTGTTTTAGTGCGCTGACCTCGAACCCGGACCGTGCCCACATATCAATGCTGTGTTACCATCACAACAACAGCAGCGCTGTGGAACGCAGGCTGGTGGAGAGACACCCGGGCTCTGTGCTTCAGAGCCGCTCGCTCACTCAAACACATGACGAGATGTCAGCGTGTCACGCCACTCAGACACTCGCGCCAACATTCTCCTGCTCGTCACTGATTGGACCGAATGGAAACGTACCTTTTTTCTGCCACATGGCGTTTGGGTTGTGGAGGTCCAAATCACACGGCTGAATGTATCGCTTGTTTACCCTTCTCACGGACGGACGATTTTAAGGGACTCCTTTGGCAGGGTCTAAATAGAGAGTTAACATATTTTATGTCCTTCTGTGATTTAATCTTGTAAACAAGCTTAATGATGCTTGGTGGAGCCCTGGCTCTTCAGTGTTATGTAAAGTAGCAAAGGAGCGCAGTTATAGCAAGGCAATGGCGCCAATATACTGCTTTCATTGTTCACACTTTTAAGATGCTTAAAACTGACCAGGAAAAACCACAACCCTCGCCCAACCACACACACAGACACAAGACACATACACCAACCCACACACACACACACACACACACACACACACACACACACACACACACACACACACAGAGAGACAGAAAAAACAGACCTACACAGCCACACACACACTGCTGAATGACACATATGGAACAGTGCCCTGTAGGGGGTGGGGGTGTGTCAGGAGAGCAGGAGAGGATGCGGGTGAGTATGAGTCCTGTCCTGGCCTCTTTTCGTTCACTGTCTTCATCCTCCACCCTGTCCCTGCAGCCACATTACCCTACTTTACCACCCTGCTCCCTGCCTTGGCCCCACACACCTGGCCCCACACACCTAGCCCCGCACGCACAACCTCTGGAGCTCCGCTCACAACAATGACGTCTTCGACATAATGTAACCGGAATGAACAAATTCTTAGGAATAAATTGGGGCTAAAATAAAATGTGAAAGCAGGTAAACATGTTTTTGAAGGTCGGTTGACTGAACAAATGAATAGACAGATGAATACATATTCATCAGTTTTCCCTTCTGCAGTACGTTCATTAAATTTCGATGAATGTTGCAGGCTACATGAACACAAATTGATTGACATAATTTCATGAAGGAGTCCATCCTTCCCGAATGTGAAACAGTGAAACACTTCATTCTGCCCACCTCCTCTTATCCACTAGTTGTCCACTTAGGACCGGATGCAGGGGAGCTTAGGGTTAGGAGTCAGGCTCAACGCCTGCGGTTCAATCTCAATTACTGTAATCGCCTGGACTTTCATAATTAATTTTGCAGAGGGCTTTGGGGACTTAATAGCTATGAGGCGAGCGCCCCTTGAAGGACAAATACTAATTAAAAGTTACCAAGGATCATGCAAATACTGCTGTACACACGAAGACTTCTTCTTCTGCTAACGGTGGGAGTTTATTAGGATTCAGCACATCTAGCGGCTCTGACTCGCTGGCATAATATCATGAGAGAGTATTAGGAGATTAAAAAAATGCATATCAAAAAAAGGCACAGGGGTGTGTGGGCGAAACGGAAACCGCACGCGCGATAATGATGCGATGCTTCGCCGGTTTGGATCGCTGAGAGATCCGACTGTAAGAGATTTTTTATCTCTTAACTGAGGTGAACAGATTTCAGAAATGAAAAACGATATCAATATATCAACATGATATCAGATGATACGGACGTATTTACATTTTACGTATACTTATAGTGGAAAATGTAGCACTTGAGTAAAGGATTGGGAAGTAAATGGCAAATGGTTTACTGTGATATGTTATAGGCATTGTATTGATAGCCTCTAGCTTAGGCTCGGTCATGCCTGCCTATGTTATTCATTTGATAGATAAACCCCTGCAAAGGGAGGTGACGCCACCGCCTATCAGATAGACACAAGCTTAATTAACAACTGTCCCAAAATGTATATTCATCATCAGCAAGCTGGGACCCGTGCGATTTTAAAATCGATACAAACAAATGTCAAATCCTTTATATTCTTTTAAAAGGGACAGATCATCAGCAACATGCAGTGTACCCAGACGGTGAGGACGTCTGGTCCCCTACTTTGAACACCCTTCTTTAGCTTGAACATCGCACGCTAAGCGAATACCAGGTACTGGGTGCAGAGGGGTCACAGGCAGGTGCCACCCACAGGGAGCTCTCAATCACACCAAGACTGTGTGCTGCCTGCGAGCATGACCCGATGATAATGTAACACAAGAGCTCAGTTTAATGACCGGAGCGCCAGGAATGACAGTATGACCTATAGAAGACACACACACACACACACACACACACACACACACACACACACACACACACACACACACACACACACACACACACACACACACACGCACAGTATCGCAGGACTGGTGGCATTTATTTATATGGGTGAGCTTTAAAGTGCTGATTGATCATGGCAGTGGTCGTCCCTGCAACGTTGTTCTATGTACATATAGAAACATATACTTTACAATGTAGAGGATAGTCTACATGATGTGGGTACATTGGATGGCTCCCAGCATGGCATTTTGTCCGGAGGACGGTTCAGAGTACAGAAGGGGATTTGACACTGTTGTTCTGCTAGAACAGACAGAACACAATCCGACACCACGCCATATAAAACCTCATCGGATCCAGGGTCAATAGAAGGCTATGCTGTGTGTGTGTGTGTGTGTGTGTGTGTGTGTGTGTGTGTGCGCATTTGTGTGTGTGCATGTGTGAATGAGTTTATGAGTGTGTCTGTGTATGTGTGATTGTGCGTATGTGTGAGTGTGTGTATGTGTGTGTCTGTGTGTGTGTGTTTATGTTTGTGTGTGCATTTGTGTGTATCCGGGGTTTGCGACGATATGCCAAGACATTCCTATAGCGCACGGAGGATGCCAAGGCAGGGAGGAATGCGAGGGCCCCATATAATACCTTCCATATGCATGCTAGCCTGCCTCCTCTCCCTGCACTCTCTGAGCTCACAGTTATAAAATATCACTTAGCTTCCATCTGCACCTACTCAGCAGGGAACAGATCGCAGAGCTAATGAAAAACTCCCACGGCCCAGCCCACAGTCACTTCTTCTGGGCTGCGCTTTTCCTTGTTTTCGCCGTTTCTTTTTTGTTACATCTTTCCTCAATTGCATTTCCGCTCCCGGCGCCGCCTCCTCCTCCTCCTCCTCCTCCTCCCCATTTTCTCTCCTTTTCTTGATTTCGTCCCCGGCTCTTGTTCCCCTCCGATCCTCACCTGTGGAGAGGGTCTCGCAGAGGGAGGACAAAGCACTTATCTGAGTCAATTGGAGCGAATGGGGAGACTAACAGCTCACCGGCTGGCTGGTTTCATTGCTTTGTTTGGAGACAAATCCCGCGATATCCTCAGCAACAGTGGAGCCAGGCGGTGGCAGAGCTCGGTCTTTGAGCTGTTTCCCCACTGCTTGGTTTATTTTGTACAGAATCCTTCCCTTCCGCTGTGAGGCCGTCTGCCAGCACCGAGGTTGGTTTTGAGGGCAGGCTCTATACCGCCTCATAAATCTCAAAGGTGTAATATTCTATGGAGGCTGGACCCACACTTGCCCACAATATTTGAGCCTGTAAAGACAGTCTGTGTTTATTTTGTTTGTATTATTTAACAGTGAATAATACCGGTGTTTTCTCTAGGACTGAGCAACGATACTGACATGATTTAATATTGAATGAATAAATATTGAATCTGACGATGCCGATCTTTAAATCACCGTTGTACAGGTGCTTGTTACTCAGCTGCACTATTGCATTGTGGGTCCGTGTCAAGAACATGATTATGATTGTAATTAATTTTATCTTTAATCCATCGACAACAATCCAAGAAAAAGCACAAATGTGTTCATGTATTCAACAATCCTGCCACAATATTATGTACCAGGCATTTCAGGCTAGGGATATTACAGACCATGTGGGTTCAGTTTTTATACAAACAGCAAATCAATTCCTACCTAAACTGTGACCTTGGCGTCATTGAGGTAAATCCATTTATTGGATTTGATCGTTGCTATGATTAGCTAATGTTAACATATTAATAATAAGGGCCTCCCCTAGCTGAGAGGATCTTGTTTCAAACCAAAAGGGCTAGAGCAGACACTACAACATATGAATGGCATCTTAAAAATGGTTAGTCGCTTTGGATGAAAGCATCTGCTAAATGGTAAAACGCATGATTTTTGGTATTTTCCCAGCTTCATTAAATTCTACAGAGACTCTAAACCACAATGAATGTTCTTTTGAGCCACACTTTTGTCTTCAAGGACTTCAAACCACTGGAAAAGCAGATGGATGTACTTAAAGCGCAGAGTTCAGTATTTGGTCGGCCAATTTATTTGACAAGGGTTTTTCAATGTACTTGTTATTTCTTCTTGTTTGTTTACTTTTCCACTGTTGGACGTACCGCCGCCGCAATGCACTACACATTTCATTACTCACAATCCGTCCGGCTGCTGTCGTTAGTGACCGAGTGTGTGTCTGTCCACACGCAGATCCAACATTGGACTCCTTGAACAAATGTGTGTGTGCGTAATCCTGTAAAAATGGAAAATTGTCTGTGCCGTGCTTCAGACGAATACCGTCTCCTCACATTCCTCCCTCTCATCGCGTCCGACGTGGCAGCCACCAGAGGAACGAGCAACGCTTAATAAGTCATCAGGCGACGGGAAAGGCTTGTGGCTGGCCGTCTAATTGGCTGTGGCGATGGGGATCATCTGAGGTTAACCAGACCTCCTCACAACAAGGTTTTTAAGGAGCCCAGATCAATGGCGGGCTTTTGGGGCGACGAGTTATGCATCGCAGCGTTACGCATCGCTGCAATTAATGCAACATTCATGCGGTCTGCAGTTAGAGGCAGACCTGCTAGCATGGGGCCCATCGATCCCCCCCCCCCATGGCGACAAGCCAAGCGGGTGGATCAAGAGTCAGCATGTATTCAAGTTCAAGATTAAAAACGTGCTCATTAGTATCCCCTTCAGAATCCTGAAGAGTACAAATGAAACCCAATCTAATGAGCTTTAAAGGGATAAAGCTTGAGGGTGTGAACAGGGTCAACAGTTGTAAAAAAAAAAAAAAACGTACCGCAGCGCGACGTTCAGACCGTTCCGTTAAACGTACATGAATAGGCTACGATTTGAGATTTGTTCTTGAAATGCCGACGTATGCCATTCACTGATTTTAAACAGATAAACAAACTTAAATAAAGGGATTCATAATGATCGACCACCCGGACTCAGGGATGTGCCGGGTTTGTGCTTTTGTTTATCGCCGTCTCTCGAGTCGCGGTCGCGAGTCGAGCCGACAAACCGTAAATCTTTTTTGGGGGGGGGTTGACTCAACGGTTGGCCGGCGCTCGCTGGGAAGGTAAATGGTACGATTTATTGCAATTCAAACCCTGTGTATTCCCCACATAAACAACAAGAGGCAGGGCTCTTAATCGCACACTGTGCTGCTAAGTCGAGGCAAATACACGCGATGGTTAAACAGCTCGTGAGCGTGAGGACCTTTTAAACATCTGCAGATTCCTCTCTCTGCGTGCCGTGATTTACCTCGTCACTTGTTCGACTGTAAGCCGTCTTCTCCAGGCTATCACTCTTCGTTGCGGCGCTGGTGAACACCGTGCGAGGCTGCGCCGGCGACCGGAGTTGTTTAATTTTTGCGCAGGGCTCTAGGATAATATTTACATGCGCAGTGTTTAAGAGAAAACCCGACAAGCCTCAGGGTTATTAAGGGTAATTATGCACCGTGAATCGCACTGCCTTCCCTTCACCAAACGCACAGTTAAGGCCCCCGGATCCATTTGAAGTTGTTGCGCATTTTTGCGGCTGTTAAGGTGAAAGTGGATATTTCCCGTTCCATTTTCCATTCTATTTTCTCATTAGGGGAGCGCGGTGCACCTGGGCCGCCCTGCCCAGATGTTATAAATCAGTTTTTACTGCAGTAGTTATCAGATATAAAGTGCTGAACAGTCCACACCTTTACATCTTGTTTTGTATCCCAGAACATTTTCAGTTGCGTATGGGTTTACATGCCGTGGTTGATTCTAGTTAGTTATTTTTTGGGCCGTTCTTTCGTTCCATTCTTTTGATTGATGCAGTGGGTGATCCTTGTGGCTACATGGTATCCCCATGGTGATCATTTGGATTCCGCCAGGCCCCATTGTATTGCACTGCGCTGCTTTTTCTGCATTGGGTGTTTTGTGTTTGGGAACAGTTGCACAAACAGACACAGGTGCACACACTGGTACACGCCGATGCACATGGATTACGAGTCCCCGACAGCAACCCCCGCCGCCGCCGCCACACACTTATTGGCTTAGGGCGAGAGGCCGGTGTTGCCGGGCAGAGCGGGGGCTGGTTCAAAGTGCTGCTCTTTGGAGAAGGTGAGGTGAGACGCCGTGTGAGAGACGTGTGGTGTGGCAGCAGCAGCAGCGGCATCAGCAGCGCCGCCGCTCACAACTACTGGTCCCTCACTCACGGGGGCCTTTTCCTCCGTGGATTATCCAGCCAGCCGGGGAGGTCCTCCTCCCAGCTCAGCATTCCCCTGATCTGGAGGAGTGCCCAGCTCGGCCTTCCCACGTCCCCTGCGCTGCGAAAGCCTTTTCACGTACAGGGCTGTTTCCTTAGTAACGACGGAGCGCAGACGTTTGGCTAACGTATCGAGTGCAGAGAGGGATAGTGATTCTTTATTCACCTCCCTAAGTGCCTGACATTCAGCTTGACTTGCTATTCATAATTCATGATATATATATATATATATATATATATATATATATTCTGTATGTATACACAGAACATGAACACATTCCGCTTCACATTGGTTATGGTGACAGGTAAGCTCAACAGCAAGACCTCAGCATTTATGTTTGAGCAGTACCTTCTGCTGCAGGATTTAGAGGCACACACACACACACACACACACACACACACACACACACAGCTAATATATATATATTACCAGGCTGTGCTTTATCAACGGCCGGTATGCAGAAGCCCATCTCTTCATAGTGCATAGAGAAGTAGGTTTCTTTGATATTGGACCATGAGTCCCCAACTCGCTTGTTCTTTTCTCTTCTCTCCCCCCCCCCCCCCCCCGCCCCCTACCAGTAAGCCTTGAAAAGGCAGGGATGGCTCTTATCAGGAGCAGCTGCGAGAGTAATTTATCAGAGCAGAATAATAGAAGCCAGAGGAATAGAGGAGTCAGCCTACACTACTGTAGAGAGACGAGAGAGACTAAGAGAGACGAGCTGTTAAGAGTCGCTCTGTCCTGGAATAACTCCTCGTCTCTGGCCTCGTCGTGGACAGGGGGCGGGGGGGGTGGGGGGGGGTCCTTCGCTCTGCATTACCAGCTCACAGAGTAAAGGAACGCAGTGTACACGACAAGACACAACTCCAATTGTTTTGCTTTTAATTATTTTACGATTTACCAGACGCTTTTATCCATACCAAACAATGGGGATCGGACCCAGATCCATTCTCCGTTGACTGGAAACATCCTAGCCGATTGTTTTCCCAACCTCTGGGTCTGGATCGCACTGCATGTGGGATGGCGGGAGACGGCTGCCCAGTTATTGATTTCCACATCCGAGTGGCTGGAGTTTTCTGAACAACAGGCCCCTGTTGTTCAGAAAACTCCAGCCAATCAGAGTGACTCTGTTGCCCCCTCTTAGCTCTTGACTAATCTGGTTGGAAGCAATAAAGTAAAAACATATTCTCCGCAGATAAAAGCCTTTTATCATCTAACATCGTTATTCAGTCTACCTCGGATGAACACAGTTTTGATTGCTCCGTCAAGCACGTCAAAGAGAGCTGATTGGTCCTGATCATTTCAACATTTTGCGAAAAATGAATTCAACATAACTCGATGTCAGCCTGATCTGCAGAGAAGGTGAAACAGAGGGATAACTCACGCTATCGGGATGTGTCTCACGAGGCTACAAAAAACAGACACAAATGTATCACAAGAATTTTCTTTCGTCTTATGGTCCGAAAAAACGATTGGAACCATCACCATGGTCAACTCCCCCATCCGAGACCCGGTGTAACAATGATTTCAAGCCCTAATGAGTGGAATGGGCATTCAGAGCCGAGTGCATAATACTCCAAATAAGCTGTTCAATAAACAATTATGAACACGTGTTTGAGTGCTCATTCCGCTGAGGTGCTTTTCTCCCTGAGGCTCTGGGTGGTGCAGGTTCATTTGTTTTTACCAAGAGCTGTCTGAGTGGTAATTGCAGCACTTCTCCTGGCGGTTCCCTGCCTCATTCGCAGGCAGCCAAAACCGGTGAACTGTGCGAAGCTCGCGGTGCGTTCGTTTAAATCGAAAAACGGCAAACAGATGTTTTCATATTTTTCACTCTTCTCAACTATGGTATCTCCAAAATACTCCTTCCTTGCCAGACGCAGCTAATCCTTTAAGGTTGTTTAGACAACATGGCCGCCTGCCAGACAGTTGTACGTTTGTAAGTAAGTTAACAGAAAAGTTGTCTTGCTTATAGAATGAAGATTGAAGCTTTTGTTAACAAAGTCAGTCGGCCGTGACGTCCTAAACCAATGCCTGGTAATCGACATTAGATTTGTGGCAATCAGTTACACATGCTCAATGACAATCCAGGAGATTGAACGGAAGGTGTAAAAGATGTTTAAAAACCCCTGACCCGGCATTCAAAACCAACCTCCCATTGGACACAAGGAAGAACACAACTATTTAGTATTTCTCCAACGCCGTCGCAGTGTAATTTAGCTAAGTGAAGGCACCAGGGAGGTCTATCTAAACACCATTATTCAAGCCTCTGTGCACCAGCTAGCCGGCTCTAAGTGCTCACTTAGAGCCTTTTCTATAGGGGCCCAGAGGCTAGGGAGGAGGCCTATTGTAGGGAGAGGACTGAGCCGTGGTCCATTACTTTTAAAGGCAACAACACACCTTCAAAACACACACGCTCGCACGCACACACACACACACACACACACACGAGCGCACACACACAGGCGTCATGCACGCACACACACACATGCCAGTGCACGGGGGGGGGGGCATGTTTGTGGTCCCCAAGGCTCTGTCTATATAAATACATATATACACACAAGCGTACATATTGACTCAAGAAGACAACCCTTCACACACAGTGAAGGGTGTTCATACACAGTCTTCCTGACTCCGTCACTCTCTCTCTCTCTCTCCGGGTCTCTCTATAATCTCCCTCTCTCTCTCTCTCTCCCTCTCTCTCTCTCTCTCTCTCTCTTGCTGGGAGGAATGTCCACCGCCTGCTGCCGTCTCCGCCCCGGTGGGAGCAGGGGGGGGGGGGGCAGGGGATTGTTGCAGCCTCAGCACCGCGTGTGTGTGTGTGTGTGTGTGTGTGTGTGTGCGTGTGCGTGTGTGTGTGTGTGACACACACAGTGTGTGCATGTGACCGTGCGTGTATGAGTGTTGACGAGTGCATGTGAGTATGTGCATTTGCACATGGGTGTGTGTGGTTGTATGGGTGTGTGCGTGTGTGTGTGTGTGTGTGTGTGTGTGTGTGTGTGTGTCTGTGTGTCTGTGTGTGAGTGGGAGAGCATTGAGGAAGGGGAACCATGTCATTCTGAGGACAAGAAGGCCCAGCCAGTCGAGTCGTTCTCCCCCAACAGTGGTGCGTTTGTCGCACCTCATTTGCATAGAGGGATAACACAGTGAGAGGCTGTGGAGTTGTGTTAGTTTATTCTTAGCATACAGACTTGAATATTCGAATGACCACTGAATGGGTTGCATCAACACCCCGAGCAAGTTCTGTTTCATCTATTCTGTCTATCTACCTATCTCTCTAAACATTGGACGCATGAACAAATTGTGCGCAGTACCGTAAACATGGAAAGCAGTCAATGTGCGGTGATTCAGTCAATTACTGTCTCCTCACATTCCTCTCACTCATCGTTCAACATGGCTGAGTCCTATCTATCTATCTATCTATCTATCTATCTATCTATCTATCTATCTATGTCTGTCTGAATGCCTATTTATCGATTTTTTTTATCGACCTTCTTCATTATTTAATTCTTACTGTGTAAAAGTAGTTTGTGTTCAACCTATTCGCAAAGAACGCTTCTTGAGTGAACTGTATGAAGAGATTCAGTGACACATTGACTTGGGTTTCATGGCTGAAGGAGCAACGCTGTGTCAGATTAATACCCACAGTCCAGTCACGCTCTCCTCCGTGGCCATTCACTATTCAGTAACTTGGCAGACGCTTTCAAGCAATGTCTGAATTTTTTAAACATTAGGTAGCAGGTTGGGGCTAGGAATCTTTAGCCTGGTGAGGCCATTCAGAGATTAAAGCTTTCGTTTTGCATAAACATCATTCAGGCCTTGGCTGGGCAGCAGCTTATTTCAACATATGACCGCGGCCTTACACTGTTAATAACAATAACAATGACAGTACTCTCGGATCCAGCAGTCCTGCAATGTTGCTTCTATTTACAGACCGTCCCGGAACCAAAAGCTAAAGGGCTCCTTGTTCCCTGTGCGTGTGGAGAGATATTCTACCCAAGAGAAACTGATTTGCGCCAGCAGATGAGGCCTTCAGAGGAGGCTTTCAGAAGGGGATTTCACTTTAACAGTGATCAGTACACTTACATACAGCCTTAAGACCAGACTGATCTGCAGAAAGAGACACAATATGAACTTGAAACTTGAAAGCCTATACAGGGAGACTGCTGGTGTGGGCGTTTGAACCATATGGGCATATGGGTAGTTTCAGGTTGCCGATCGTTCCACGTCGTCCGCACCAAGGGCACCTTCACTTGTGCTTTCCGGAAAGATGGGGGAGATAAAGGTAAAGCGGGTCGGCTGGTAACCGCAAGGTTGCTAGTTCAATCCCCTGGCTCCTCCTAGCTGTAAGTGTCGAGGGGTCCCTGAGCGAGGCACCTCACCCTGACTACTGCTCCTGATGAGCTGGCTGTCGCCTTGCACGACTGTGACTCCGCCGTCGGCGTGTGAATGTGTGCATGAACGGGTGAATGTTGCAATATGCAATATTGTAAAGCGCTTTGGATAAAAGCGCTATATAAATGCAGTCCATTTACCATTTACATACTGTGAGTCACTCACTGGGAGCTCCAACTCTCCAACCGACCAACCAGTGCACACCACCCACGCCCCCCCCCCGCCCCCCGCTGGCCTCTCCTGGTCCAGCCTGCCGGGGGAGAGGGATGCGTGGGGGGGGCGGGGGTGGTGTTTGAGGATGGAGGATGAAAGTGCGCCGTGTGCAGGTGCGCCGTTGGTGAGTGCATTGTGATGGCGGCCGTACGCCTGCTGTGACTCCCGTCTCTCGCTGCGTCAGTCGATCAGAAGAGAGAGAGAGAGAGAGAGAGAGAGAGAGAGAGAGAGAGAGAGAGAGAGAGAGAGAGACTCAATGGTGCACCTGTCGTTGTGTCAGGATGCGTCACTTCATAACCTCCACCTCGCAGCCAGCAAGCGGCTCTTTACACATCTCCTGATTACCTATTCAAACAAACACATGGAGAGACACACACACACACACACACATGTTCATTCTGAGTAAACTATACTCTGGGATCTGGATAAAAACGCAGCCTGTGTGTGTGTGTGTGTGTGTGTGCGCCAACGCACGTGTCGGCGGGCACGAGGGTGTTACGTGTGTGCGTGTGTGTGCACATGTGCACGCGCATGAGAGTGCAAAGTTGTGTGTGTGTGTGTGTGTGCGCCCCGGTGAATTCTTCCGTTCGTGGCCTCGGGTACACACTCTGTCGCCACAGCTCATTTAGCTCAAACAGGCTTTCCACTGTTGCTGCTGAATATTACATGCGGCAAAGTCATCAGATTTCATGCTCACTTTCCAAACAGGAGGAGAGCATAGCAGCACGGTGCGGTAACCTGCTCCTGCACATGCAGTGCGATATACCAGGCGTGACCCCCTCTGTGCTGAGGAAGGCAGACCCCTGTGTGATCATTAAAAGTCTATAAGAAAGGGCCAGGGTGTAGTGGCTTGTTCAACTCACCCACACCAAATGTACTGGGTTTGAGACACTGTTCACCGCCGGGCTGTAGGGGATCTTTTAGCAACGCGCACTGGACCCCTACCTGCTCATGATAACATGTCATGTATCTGAATTCACTGAGGGTCGTTTTGGTTTACTGCACTGACTAAATAGCTAATAGTCCTGTGATTGGTGATGGTGTGTGTGTGTGTGTGTGTGTGTGTGACGTGCGTGGATATCGAAAGTCAATACAGAGGGACATTATTAAATAAATGGCATTACCAAAGCTCACGTCGGTGTGCTTTTTGTAATGCTTATTTACTCCTCTCCTTATTGGTCCCGTCCCAGTGAAAGCCCCCTGTGTTGGTGCTGCTCTCCTTGACTCCTCCCCCTCCTGGCAGGGTCCGTCAGCGTGTTATTATGTCAACAAGGAAGTGATAAGGAAGCGACCTCCATGATCTCTTTCCTTCACACCTCCCAGATCGTCTAGTGTCTGGCCAAACCAGCCCAGACCCTGTGACGTAGTCCCGTAGTGCGTCCCACCAGCCATTGACTGTTTCTATTTATTTGTTTTGAATGAAAGCCTCTGTAAATACACCTGCTTTGAAGCTTTCAAACTTCAGAATTGCTTCACATCTCAATATTTCCCGTGTCCTTGATAGAGCCGTGAGTGTATTCTGTTTGATGGATGTTTCAGAGGGAAGAGCCAATCCGTCTGGATGTGTTAATTACAAATACAATTTAAAACGCTGCCAGGCTCATTGGTTTGACCCTCCATCTTTCGGTTTGGTTACCACATGAGCTTCAAAACAATTTCCTCTCACTGTGTGTGTGTGTGTGTGTGTGTGTGTGTGTGTGTGTGTGTGTGTGTGTGTGTGTGTGTGTGTGTGTGCTCTTGCCTTCAACTTCTGTTGAGTGTGACAATGAAACAGATGCAGAAGTTTGGTGTGAGGAAGTTTTCATGTGTTTGTATTTGTGTGTGTGTGTGTGTGTGTGTCTGTGTGTGTGTGTGTGTGTGTATGAGATAACAAAGGAAGCAGTGTCTCCGTATGAAAAATATATTTTCAGATATAACACACACTGGGCTGATGAACAATCCTGCTCTTATGTTTTCTGCGGGGATCTGAATAAAACACAATGACGCACATAGCAACAAACACACTAAAACACGCTATAAAACACGTGTACGCAATTTTGGTTTTCAATTTTGGCCCAAACACACACACACACACACACACACCACATATCACAAACAACCCAGCATAAACAGATTTAGCTTGCCACAAGCACAAAGTGCACATTAAAGCACACGCACACACACACACACACACACACACACACACACACACACCCATAATGATAAACGCTGCCCTTTAAATCTCAAGTGCTAACTCCAGTCCTCTGTGAACGAGGAGCCAGAGCCCGGGAGCATTGGTACCTGCACATCGGCCTCAAGCAGCAGATAAAAGCGGGATTTTATGGTCCGGGTACTTACCCGGTCCTCAGAAACCAAAGCACACACACACACACTCTCCCCATACACACACACACACACACACACACACCCAGTTTGTGGGCCCCGGTCGTTGTTGAAATGGACTCATTTGACTGTAATGGAGATGGAGCATTTAAAATGGCAACCAGGCGACTCATAATAAATTCATTGTGCTGTATTAAACACATTCCTCTGCATTAGTCCGGCCTCCCCCCCCCCCCCCCTCCTACACACACACACACACACACACACACATGCACCAAGACACAAACACGTGGACGCCCCAACACACACACACACAGATTCCACACTTCCGGTTGAATAAACCCATGTTTTCTCTAGATCATGTTTGGCCTTGATCAGCCCGGCCCACCGTGGCAGCAGAGGGAGAAGACCCCCACCCAGTTGTCAGACAACGGACGTCAACCTCCACCGTTGAAACGCGTTTAATTCAACAGGAATACCGACGCTTGGGTTCGCTCCCATTTTTGTTGCGTTGATGTGAATGATTTAAGACTCTATTCTGTGCACACAAAAGCAGATATTGATTATGATCGTGTTCGAGGGCACTTCTTCCCTGCGAGGATGCCCTATCCCTCTGAAAGGTGTGGCACATGAAGACGCTGATTGAACAGAATGATTAACACGAGGGGTTGCTCTCTTAAAATGTGTTTTATCACACGAGGCGATGCCAGGGATGTCTCAATCTCTTGAGGGAGTGTTTGGCATTCTGACTGCAGGAGAATCCACCAGAGCTGTTGCCCTAGAAATTATTGTTAATTTCACCACCAAAAACAATCTCCAATGTCCTTTACAAGAATTTGTAAAAGAAATCCAACACGTCATCAACAGCAACAGCAAAATCGCACCCCCCCGAATAAGCCTTCAAAGCCGGCGTCTTCACCTGCATCGTCACCTGAGACACGCCAATCCAGAGATAGAATTTCTGTCAGAAACCTGTCAGAAACCATCTCAGGGTGGATCATTCCATTCTCCTTGGGGTTCTTGACCTGACTGCAGTTTGCTGCCAAGTTTGATGCGGAGGCTGGTGAGACGTACTGCCAAATCCTCGTAAAGTACTGACCCCGGAGCCTTCTCCGATTCCCTTTTCAATCCCCTTCTCCGTCTTTTCCTCAAAGGCAACAAAGCACAAAAAGCCGAATTCCACCTATAGGAATATAGGAACTAACAGCATCCAGCAGGTGTATGGGAGGATAAAGCTGCCAGTGGCTCAGCATGGGGGCGGCCTTGGGTCTGAGTCGGGCGACAGGTCAGCTGCTTTAAGCACTTTCACACCCCATAAATAACAATGCTCAGAGTTGAAGCAGCGAGGGCTGGTTTGTTTTCCTGCACCTGTTCCAGTGGACGTCCACCCAGGTGTGGTGGGGGGAGGAGGAGGGAGAGAGAGAGAGAGAGAGAGAGAGAGAGAGAGAGAGAGAGAGAGAGAGAGAGAGAGAGAGAGAGAGCGAGAAGAAAAAGAGAGCGAGACAGAGATAAAGAGAGAAAAAGAGAGCGAGAGAGAGAGAGAAGAAAAAGAGAGCGAGACAGAGATAAAGAGAGAGAGCGAGATGGAGAGTGAGAGAGACAGAGAGAGAGAGTGTGCGGTATGCTTGTGCAGGGGAGGATGAGGTTTGTGAGGTAGGGTACACATGTCTGCTCCACTCAGCTCCATCTTCCTTTTGTATTCACCCGGGCAGCCCACCGATCCATCGGTCTTTCCCTCCACAAAAGAAAACCCTACCCATGGAAAACACCCTGAGTACCCCTACATAACAACACTCCCCACTACGGCCGTTGTGTTTCTACTGATACCCCCGCAAAGATGTCCAACCGTGCAAAGGATTTATCTTCAGACAGCGGAAGTGGCAGCTATTGGTCAGGCCAAGTGTGTGTGTGTGGGGGGGGGGACTGGGGCTGTCAGATGTGTGTACAGTATACACTCACTACAGTACAGCCACAGCGTATTAAAACAACTGTACATCGCGGCACGTTGAGGGCCCTCTGCTGTAGTGAGCGCCGTGCTGCTTGTGTACACAATAGCCTGAAGGAGACACACACACACACACACACACACACACACACAGTGAGGTAGGGGAAGGGCTGGGGGGGGGGGAGGAAAATAAAGAGTGGGTGGGGTCCCTAGACCTCCCCCAGCTCCGGTGAGGGGGGGTAAATGGGGCTAGGGGTTTAGATCCAAGCGAGACGGAAGGGTTAGATCCAAGAGAATCTCCAGTGCCCTGGAACAAGGCTGGTTGTAAACATTAGGAGTTAATCCCCTCCACTGAACGGCAACTGTAGCCCATCTGCACTGCCGTTAATCGTAGGAAACCACCCTGCCAAGAGCAACCCGATAGTTACTCTGACGTGCGCACACACACACACACACACACACACACACACACACACACACACACACACACACACACACACACACACGTAGACACGCCGTCAAACAAACGCAGGTAAACAAACACATAACACACTCAGGCATATGAGTGTTAGAGCTGGTATTTACTTTCTTTGGCATGAAATGGTAGATATGATTCTGTGGGTGCTTTTAAAGGACGCGCACACAAAGTAAATCGCACACTCCCGTGCGCACACACACACACACACACACTGGTACACAAACATTTATTTTCTCTCAGACACAGCAACACACCCACACTCACACAGGAGCCCAATACACACACACACACACACACACACTTCACCAATATTAGTCAGAGTATTTATGATGTGTGATTTAATTAGTTGGTTTTATGGCAAGACGATAATACTTCAGAGAGGGGAGAGAGAGAGAGAGATAGAGAGGGTGAGTCATGCTAAGAATGTATGCACTTGTGTTATTGTATAACGCTTTGGATAAAATAACCCACGTAATGGTATATATTATCACATATTATGTGGTTTATCATAGAGAAGTGGAAAAGGGGGGGAATGGGGGAATTGGAGACCAAAGGAGAGAAAGAGGCTGTAAAACACATTCAGAGGAAGCGATAGAGAGTGATATATGAGAGAGAATTGAGCGTGATATACAGGAGACAGATAAATAGAGAGAGAAAGAGAGAGACAGAGAGACAGTGAAATATGAGAGAGAGAGAGACACACCGTGAAATACGATAGAGAGAGAGAGAGAGAGAGAGAGAGATCAATGGGCAGCGATATGCTCGGACGAGTGTCGAAAGAAAGTTGTGTCAGCGTTTTAGCACAGCTGAGTAGCTCTGGGTTCAAAGGTCAGCGCTGTCCTGCTTTGTGCCACAGTCACCTTGCCAGACTGACAGAGCTGTCTAAGGGAACACTGAGTGGAGTGGACGTCAGCCAACACACACAGCACACTCTTAGCAGGCTAATCAAGCTGGGGGGGAAGGGGGAGGTATGTGTATCCTAGCAGGGAACAGGAAGCCATGGATTTATTGAACAATCATTATGTGATTCTCTCGGCCAGGAAAAGCTGCGCAATAAAAACACAAACCTGTCACCTCACGTGTGTGTATTCGCGTCAGGGCCCCGCGTCACCCTGAAAAGGGTTTATTTCACAGTAATGCTAGCTGGCCTGGCTGCACATAATCCTGCTTATTATACGCCTACTTACTAAATAAATAATTTGACACAAATTGCAACACCTAAGGGCGTGGCTTCGGTTTGTTTTCATTAGGTCTGGTTGGCCAGGTAATGTAAGGTTTGGACATAGCTGTGGTTGATCAGGTACGGTGTGGTTTTATAGGATCTTGTTTGCCTGGTTCTGTCTTGGCACTAGCGCCACTCCCCGCGTGCTGGTGCTGAATGGTGTTTCAGATCCAGACAAAGCATTTCTCTGGCTGGGAGTACAATATTATGGGGGGGAAAACCCTGTTGAGCCGACACAGGCTGCCGGGCCCCATATCAACATCTCCCGCGGACTGCAAGCGGGAAACATGAATATAATCCACTAAATCACCATGTCAACAGCGCCGGCGGCGAGCCACCCCGTCTTTAAACGGAGGCTGATAGAGGGCGGCTCCACGCTGTGCCAATTACAAATTGGACATGCACGCGCGTTGGCCCTGCAAACACGCTAAGCTCTGTTAGGAGCCATGTTCAATGAAAAAAAAGGAGTCAACATTTTTTTTTTTCCCCCCCCCACAAAAACTTAGTACGCAGTTTTACCACGAGATCGCTTTAATCGCCCGGCAATTTCAGCGCCCAGCCCTTGGCTTTGCTGTTGTGTACAGCGTGTTCAACCTGCAGAGAGAGGCTGACGTGCACGCATACCCCCTCCACCCCCAGCCCCCCCCCCCCCCCCCCCCCCTCCCCCATATCTGCATCCACGCCGGGAGGGAGGGAACCTACCCTGGGAAGAAGTAACCCCGCTCCCACCCCTCGCCCCCGCAGGAGTTGTCATGGCAGCTGTGCCAAGAAAGGAACGCTACCATATCGCTGATAGGCTGAGAGAGAGAGAGAGAGAGAGAGAGAGAGAGAGAGAGAGAGAGAGAGAGAGAGAGAGAGAGAGAGCGAGAGCTGGGATCACTGAGAAGCGGTCCGCTGGGTTGGGCGGGGGATGGAGTGACAGAGTGAGGGAGGAGAAGGCCGGGAATGAGGATGGAGGAGGTGGGCGGGGGCCGGGGGCTGGGCGAGGGGGGGGGCAGAGGGGGTTGAGCTCTGAATGCTGTGGAATGACAGGCAGGGATTAGGGAGGTGGTGCGATTGAAAAGCAACCTGATACTGGCAGCAGGGCTGACAGTTCAACAGAGATGGCTTATAAGCCCAGCCAGGGAAGCCCTGCATGCTGTACGGCAGACTGCTGCGGACCTACAACCCCTATAGTATCGCCTTCCCATGCACACACGCCACCCACCCCTAGCCATGCACACTAGCTATTCACCCACCCACCCCACCCCGTCCCACCCCACCCAACCCATGCACACTACCCACCCATCCATACCCATGCACCCTACACACACCCACCCCTAGCCGTACGTATCCACACTGCCACACTATCCAGCACCCAGCCCCGCAAAAAAAACACCTTTCACTTCGTAGCCCTGCTCTTTTACATTACAACCAGGTCGACAGTCCTGCGTTGTTCAAAATCACCTTCAGCCTTTTTATTTTTTTCCTTCTTTTTTTGGCACAGGCAGCCTCATGCTGCTAAAAGTGAAAGTCAAGTCCATTACAAAGGTCCTCTTTGAACTGTAAAAGACACGGCGCTTAAACAAGTCAAGTTACAAGTCAAACAGGGAAACCGAGGACCGCGGCCGTGTCGGCCCACACTATCCGCAGGGGGGGGGGGGGGGGGGGGGCGGTTGTAAACAGACCCTGACGGGAGCGCCGGTGCATGGGACAAAGTCGTCTGAGTTTACACTTTAACCGGCCGCGGCGCCCAGGAGACCAATCAAATGCGCATCTGTCCTCCTCCTCCTCCTCCTCCTCCTCCTCCCCCACCTTCACCCCGCTCGCCCATGCCGCTCGTAAGCCACACCTTACGCCAAGAACCCAGACCCCCCCCCACGGACACCTCGCCTCACCAGGTCAGATTTGACTTTAATGGGCGTTACCGTTACATTGCCCACCCTATCGCTCTTCTTCTCGTCTTTACACGAAAACAGGGAGAGAACTGAAACGCTCTGACACAGTACCACTTTACTTCCGCAGGCTGGCTGAACAGCTGACGCACCCGTTTGCGCTTCACGTCGCCTTAGTAGTATTTAATGTCTTTAATGCATACTCTGTATATAGGTCCGTAGTGTGAGAGAGAGAGAGAGAGAAAGAGAGAGAGAGAGAGAGAGAGAGAGAGAGAGAGAGAGAGAGAAAGAGAGAGAGAGAGAGGGGTATAGGGGTGGTGGTGGGGGGGGGGGGGGTGGTGAAGCACGCTGTCCTGAGTCGGGCTCAAAGGTCAAAGGTCATGCCGTGCCAGGACAGAACAGACAGCCACTTCCTCAGCGCCATCCGAACTCTGCGTGGCGGCCAGGGCACGGGGGGGAGGGGGGGGGGGGGGGGGGGGGCGGGCAGCGGACCCCCTCAGCGGGTACAGAGCGCTCCGACAGGCACACATCTCCCCCCTGTAGCCGGCACCCGTGGCGGGCTCCAGCCTTCTGGGGGAATTTTTCTTCTTTCTCTCCCTTTTTTTTTTGTGGGTGTGATTAATAATCCTGACAAGTCAGCCCATTACTATGAATTAAACCGGCAGAACCGCATGCGTCGCATTAGCTGCGATGGCAGCGGCGGCGGTGGGGGGGGGGTGACGGGGGGGTAGAAGGGAACGGAGCCAGTGACTCAGTGATTAGGCAGCGCAAACACCCTCCTTCCCCGTCCCCCACTGGGCAGAGTCACGCGCTGCTTTGACACTTTGATCTGGGAGCCCGCTCAAAACACGGGAATGAAATAACAACCACAAACAATTCGGTGCACAGAGACATGTGCGCCCACACACACACACACAACACCACAGATAAAGACATCACCGCACGGCACGGTTTCGTGCGAGCAAATTATTTGCATGGAAACAGATAGTTGAGGGGCAGAATTATCAAAGGCAATGCTTTTTATATACTCATGCACTAATGTAAAGATACTTTAAATCACTATATATTCTATACAACATTTTACTTCAACTATATTATCCTATACTACGCAACTTTCAAATATAATGATTTTTTTTTCCTCATGCCCCTGTCTGTCTGTCAGTCTGTCGGTCTCTCTGTCTATCTCATCCATCTACCTTGTCCATTACAGGGAAACATGCACGTCCGTGTGTAATACACGGGTACCTTTCACTGGACGCTGGGGAGGCAAACCACTCAAACCTGCACATTACTCAAACTAGCATCACATACGGGAAAAGGAACGTGCCCGGTCATCCATCAGCTCCCCATTGCTCACCAGGTGGGGGGTGCGATGGTAGCGGGTGGGGGGGGGGTTATTGACTGGCAGAGTAAATTCAGACTAACTCACTGTCAACACAGCCTGGGGGCAGTCTGCCAGGCAGCCCAGGGCTGCTGGTGCCAGAGCCCTCGTCATCAGCCCCCCCCCCCTTCTCCTCCCACCCCCCGCCCCGTAGGACAGCTCGCTGTGGTTTCCGTGGCAGCCGAGAGGCCTATCATTATGGGATGCTTCCTGTGACCAGGCGGACTGATCCAATCTGCAGCACACAGAGCACTCCAAAGTACCCCCCCCCCCCCCCCCCCAACACACACACACACACACCCCTGCACCCCCTTCCCAACATGCAGTTACACACTACCAGGCATCACGGTGGAAGCAGCATGCTAAAATAAGGGTACATTTATTATGCAATAATTAAATTAATAATTCATTTGTTGTTGCAGTTATAAAAATTAACTAATAGTTAATTAACAGTTAATTAATGGTAATTTGGTAAATAGTCATTTTCTTCTAATAGTGTTCATGTTTACTAATGGTGTTTATCTAA
Source organism: Micromesistius poutassou (assembly GCF_964030765.1). Lineage (NCBI taxonomy): Eukaryota > Metazoa > Chordata > Actinopteri > Gadiformes > Gadidae > Micromesistius > Micromesistius poutassou. The sequence continues at coordinate 10,323,199 of NC_140275.1, read as the reverse complement.
ACTAAAGTAATGATGTTCATGTCAACCAAGTTATTCATTTATACATTGTATAATTGGGCTAACCCTTACCCCTGAAATGATGCGATGTAATTCTACTGGTAAATAAGATTTAATTAACGTAGCCTTTCTTCCGTCAAGTGTTAGCACAAACACTCGTCTTTTCAAGTAGGCTTCGACACACACGCCGTCGTGGGACTTTTGTACTTAGATCTTGTGCTTGTTTACTTATCTGTGCTCGCCAAAAGACGGCCGGATGGTAAACCGCATGCTCTCGCTGTGCTGCTGCCGATCCAGTGGGGTGGGGGGGGTGGGGGGGGGTACTGGAGATGGGTGTGTATACTGGTGTACTGCTTGAATCAGGATTAACACTCAATGGGCAGGACTGGACCAGGGGGAGAGGCGAGGTGTACATTGATTATATGTTGGGTGAAACCGAATCTGGAATGTTCCGTAAATAATGGACAAAAATGAACAAAAAAAGTAAATAATCGCAACCGCTGGCTGTGATTTCTGACCCGTTGGTTAGACTGTGGACTCAGACTGGCCGGTGAGCTGGCTTATAAACTCGGGTTGGGTGTAGTATAGTGTTGGTATAATGGTTTAGAATTGCGTGTCTGTGTGAATGCAAATGTGTGTTAACAGACCCTAGTGTGTGGCCAGTGTACACCAGGACTGACATTTAAAGACGACTGACTCACACACAAGAATCACACAGCCCTTAGCCAGGTTGATTCACTAAATGAGATGAACACTTCTAGCCCAGTCTGTCTCTTATCCCCCTCTCTCTCTCTCTCTCTTACCTTCACTCTCTATCTGACTTTCCCCTCCCTGGGAGATCAATGGAGGCCCATGCTTGCATCCCGTTGATGGATCTATAATTAATTGAGGGTCCTTAGCACCAGGAGCTAAATCTCAAGCATAAACTCCTCTCAGGAAGGTAGAGTGAGGCGGGATCGATGGAGTGCCAGAGACAACATACTAAACACCAGCTGGCTTTAAATTACTTTCTTTGTCGGGGAAACTCGACGCTTCACACACATATAAGGCCAGTCAAAATGATGTGCATTAACACAAGCAGGGATAAAGCAAAGCATTTGTGAATACAAAGCAGATTTCCCTCTTTTATCTATCCGTGCGATAGGGCAGCCTTAACCCACATCCCCTTTGGTGTAATTAAGTTGTTTGATTATTGCCTATTCAGTCCGGTCCTCATTCTCTGTGAATCACAGCTGATTTGGACATCAGCCTCGCTTGTCTCTTGGGAGGATGGCCAGAGCGGTAATGTCTGTTTTTCAGTTGATCGTAATATACGCTCGTATTCCATCCACGATCCAACTTGTCTCCATCATCACTTTGGTGAATCCAACCTTGAAAGGTTGGATTACACTACTCTCACCCCATGTCGATGGATGACTGGGTACAGCAACACAGTTACAAATAAACAGTAGTCACTGACAAGGTTTTCAAGAGGAAATGAATAATGCTAAAAATCAATCGTTCAATAATAATATTGTATGATGGTAAAACCATGGCCTCTGATTCTTACAGCTGTCCGGCCAGCACTCATCCAGTTGTTTTGGGAACTTAATTTAGTAGTGGCTCCAATATCGACTCACTTCTCGAATCCTCAGCCTTTGTACTATGTTGCATTGCCAGATAGATAACTAAATACAAAGTGTGCATCACAGATATATGGTGTCTTTCCTGATGAAGTGAGATTTGAAAGAATTAAACCGCAAACTGTGGACGTTTTGTAGAATACCAGGACAAACTTAGACCAGAACCTCTCCACATTGATGTTCATGTTGTTGTAGTGACTTGGCTGGAGAAACTCAAACTCAAACTCAGTGTCTTGAGGGGCACTATATGAATGCACTCTTATTATTATCAATATTATTCAGCTTATAAGGATGGAAAAGATATCCAATAATAGTCTGGACCACTCCTACGACGACCAAGTCTGCAACGTCACTCAGCTTGCGATCACAAGCCTGTCCTGCGGCAAACTTGTGTAAAAATGTACCTCAGGGAAATAAAAATAGAGCGTAATTGTATGTTTTTTCCTTATCACCGACATCCATAACGAAACACCCGAGGTGACGACGTTGTCCTTCCTCCCCCCACGCCTGCGCGGCGAAACAGGAGACAGATTGCTTCCTTCGGTGCGCGAAGACTCTCCATTGTTGTCCAAAAACAAGGGCTGAAACAACACCGCAGTCTGCCTGCTTTGGTCAGCACAATCAACCCTTTTCGAGAGACACCCTCATGCTTCTTCCAGTATTCCAGACGTCTATTTTAAGCCACGGGGAAGGAGGAGTGTGCGGATGTGAAGGGGGGAGGGGGGGGGGGGGGGGGGGAGAGGAAGTAAACAACCGTCATGCGGAAATCGGCCCCGCTTGAGACAGATGTGTTAGTCCGTCATAAGAGCCACCCCCCCCCCCCCCCCCCTCGCTGAAACCACCACGCCAGGCACGGCTCATCTAGCCCTCGTTCAGTGTCACATGAAGGACATTTACCGCATGCACACATTAGGTGAACCAATCAACACAGAGACGAGCCGAGTGAATACTCACAGAGGCGTCTCAGACACGATGGAAGGAGCACTTCTCCCAGCCTCGCAGTCGGCACTAGCCGGGGCTGTTGAGACAGCATTAGAGTGTTCTCCGGCACATCTCACAGCGTTTGAGGGCTTAATGAGCGGCAGGTCTGAGTAAGTCTGAGTATCATGTCCTCAGAGAGAGAGAGAGCGAGAGAGAGAGAGCGAGAGCAATTTGTTTATTCCTCATCTTGTTCTCTTTCTTTCCTGCTTCTCTCTTATCAGAGGTGAGTGAGTTCTAGCCTCAAGCCTGACCTGGTTATTGTGATTGGCAAAGCCTCCCTCACCTTTGGCCAGGGGTTCAACAGTACACAGTCAATCTCTCTCTCTCTCTCTCTCGCTCTCGCTCTCTCTCGCCATGAACACCAGCGGCAGTAAATACGGCATTAGTAGGTGAGGTATTAGGTGAGGTGAACAAAGAGAAAGAGGAAAGGCCAAAGACAAGAGGATGTCATTTAGGCAGGCAGCGGTATATAGAGCGGGCACGAGGCGTTGACTGAGGACCTGATGGAGCACCTGATAAGAGAGTGAAATATCAAAGGCGGCGGTGTGCCGGGGGGGGGACGCCAGGGAAGGCTGAGCCCGCCCCCGTTTGATCCGGAACACGGGCGTTTGTTTTGGACTAAATGCTTTGGAGGAGCTGCTGGGCGCCTGCAAGGAGGGTATCAGAAACCCTCCTCTCCTCCTCTCTCTTTCTCCTTATCTCTCCCCCCCCCCCCCTTCTTTATCACCTGTCTCCCTCTTTCTACCCCTGTCTCTCGGTCTATCTATCCCTCTCCCCTCCCCCTCTGTTTCTCGCACTCTCTCTCTCTTGCACTCTCTCTCTCTCACTCTCTCTCTCTCTCGCTCTCTCTCGCTCTCTCTCTCTCTTTCTCTCTCTCGCTCTCCTACACTGCTGCCTCTCATCATGTATAAATTGTGTGCACCGCTTCAGGCAGAGTGGGATGAAGGAATACGGCGCGAGCAAAGCATTTTGTGCGTGTTTGGGTGTGTGTGCGCATGTCCTCTATGCTTCCTCGACACCTATTGATGCTTCAGAGGTGGATGAAAGCCACACTCTCCACCACCACCTCGTCCTCCTCCTCCTACCTCCCTCCTTGCCTCCACACCTCCGCCAGCGGAACACAAAGACGTACGAGATGGAAACACAAAGGGAATCCCACTTCTCCTCCAGCGTGAAGGGGGGGGGGGGGGTCCTCAGGAGGCCAGAGATCACTTATCGAGGAGGAGAGAGCCTTCATCCCGCCTGTGAGCTTCCTGGAGGCCTGCTGAATTAAACATCACCCTTGTTGTGTTCTTCATCCACCACACGCACACACACGCACACACACACACACACACACACACACACACACACACA
>NC_140275.1:10268877-10319043 GCF_964030765.1 Micromesistius poutassou | reverse complement strand
GCGGCTGCTGCTGCTGCTGCTGCTGCTGCTGCTTCTGCTGCTGCTGCTGCTGCTCGTTATCACAGGAGCCTGAGTCGGGCTCTGCCAGGTGAACGTTTTAATGCTGAATCTCGGAATCACGCAGATCTGATGAAAGCCATTCAGAGCCTGGGGGGGGGGGGGGGGGGGCTCAGGCGGAGCTCACTAGGGCTCCAAGGGGGCCAGCTGCCAGATGCTGGGATTGATGTGACAAATATATATTGTGTGTGTGTGTGTGTGTGTGTGTTTCAGTCCAGAGGCGAGCGTCATGGCAGTTGGAGGACTGTACGCACGCACAGATAGACTAATGCGTACGCACACTTCCATGCACACACACACACACACACACACACGGATACACGCATGAACACATACTCAAAAACACACTTACGTACACATGCACACACACACACACACACACACATTCACACACACAAATAGAAAGAGAAGAAAGACACACATAGACATGGACACACAAAAACAAACACACACTGGGTGAAAGAGAGGAAGCCAGTAGGCTGTAATCACTTGAGTTTGTTAAATCGTGCTGGTTTTTGGACATCCGAGCGGTGCCAGGGGAATGCAGGGAATCACATCACACTACAGTGTAGTAACTCTCTCCCCCTGCCCCCTCTCTTCCTCCTCGCCTCTCTCTGTATCCCGCTATCATTTCCTCCCACAGGAGAGATGTGGGAGATGTACTGCAGCTTAACCGAGAGAGAGAGAGAGAGAGGGAGAGGGAGAGAGGGAGAGAGGGAGAGGGGGGAGAGAGAGGGAGAGAGAGAGAGAGAGAGAGAGAGAGAGAGAGAGAGAGAGAGATGGGGCGAGATAGAGACACACAGATAGACAGACAGAAGGAGATAAAATGGAGAAAGGGTGACGGAGAGAGAGTGTGAGATGGGGAGGGAGACAGATAGAGAGAGAGAGAGATGGGGAGAGTGACAGAATTAAAGTGACTCACTGAACAGTTGCAGGAGGCAAGTCATGGTATATTTGTATTTTTTTGTGTGTGTACATGTTTGTGCATGGGCCATGGTGTGTGTGTGTGTGTGTGTGTGTGTGTGTGTGTGTGTGTGTGTGTGTGTGTGTGTGTGTGTGTGTGTGTGTGTATTTGTGGAAAAGGGAGACAGGGAGCAACTGTTCTTTGTGTTTCACATAGAGCTTAATATCACCAAGGAGATAGACCTATCAAGGTCAGCACACAAAACATCAAACTTCATCCTCTCTTTCTCCTGAAAAGCAGAGAAAATGTTAATAATTCGTTCTGTAAACATAGTTGATGGTGTCAAATATAACACAAACACTCTCTAAAAGCAATGCAACACAGACAGACACACAGAACGAAAGATATAGATGGATAGATGGATAGATAGATAGATAGATAGATAGATAGATAGATAGATAGATAGATAGATAGATTGAGCCAAGAGTTAGATGCAAGTGGTGCAGAGCTGTATGCAATTAAACTAATGATAAACCAGCTAGTATACAGAGTGATTTAATGCTCAGCAGTAAGCTAGCCCACCACACTCACTAACACTACAGGCAATGGTACTGAAAAGCCAATAAAACCCTCAGAACTGGTCTAATTATGCAAGCCTTTAAGTGTCCATCTTGAACCTTGGGGATGGAGTTGCACATCGTTTATTTGATTTTAATCTGGGATTTTTACAGTCTATAAGACAATCTGCAAAGGGTGTTTCATGCCGTTATTTCAGCTCAATATCTTGGTGTGAGGAAAAGATTTTGGATCTTTTAGGATGCAAAAGCAGTTAGCTAACTAAACGAAGTTGATTCAGCAAGCTATAATTTGGCTCATCATTACTTCCAACGCAATAGCTACATTCCTCCTATTCTCCTGTGCTTCCAAAATGGAGGCGGTCATCGTGACTTTACGTCTCATTGTACAAGTCCTATTGGCCCAACTGTGAGAAGCCACACTATTGGAAGTGTTGCATCTTTTTTTTCATTTGTAGCGTGTTCTGAGGAGAGCACAGTCTATCGCTGTTTTATCACTCAGCGGGGCTCCCACCGGATACGTTTTTCACACGCTGCCAGAGATAGCTCTATCCGGCACACCGTGGCGGTGACACACACGCAGACAAGCGTTGAAATATGACCGCCTCTTCCTGTGCTTTCTGATTGACCTACTCTGTGGGTATTTGCTTCCTTCTAGATCTCTCTCTCTCTCTCTCTCTCTCTCTCTCTCTCTCTCTCTCTTTAAAGCTGAGCTTTTCAAAAAACGAAATCAACACAAAATATCTTTCCGTTAAGTAGAAAAAAGATTTGGACAATGTGCCGAAACCTTTTTAAAATTCTTTGGTGTATATTTACTCCTTCTTGGGGGGGGATGGTGAATCAGTGAGCAGGCCTGCTAGCACCCCAGCCAGCTAGATGAATGGGTGGTGAAGGTTGCATACATATGTCAGTATCAATTTAAGGAGGAAGTCACTTAGCATAATGCTGCTGGTAGATACAACTTCCTCCCTCTGCGATGATGAAGATATACTGTCGCACATAATCAGACATATTACATTTCAGCATTACATAATTAATCACATAGTCAGTGAATAACTTATGATCCAAGTCATAAATTATGTTTGCCATAGCCGTTGCCTTTGGTGGAAAAGACATCTGTTTTGTTTTTTCACCCGCCTTGAAAGATGTACGCTAAGCTGCCCTCTTTATTTATCATTCTCATTAACCCTGATTTCTAAAGCAGTGGTACCAAGCTACGCAAGCTCTTTTTTTAAAGATCATCTGTGATGATCGTTACTGGTTTACACATCAGTCTTGTGAAGGCCGTGCTAAACCGAAAGCATACATATACTATTTAATATTTAGTCGTTCAGAAATGTTCATCCAACACTCAGTGATTCAGAGTGAGCCATCATAAAAAACCATGGCATGCAATGTTAATATGCAAACGTGTATGGATACAGACATGAGAACGCACAAGGACACACAGTGTAATACAGACAATAAATAATAGGCATCCATCATCTGGCTGTGTCTGAGCACGACACGAGTAGAGATCCACGCTTCAGAAAGAACACGAACACAAAAGCTTCAGGTCTTTTTTGTCTGTTAATCCACTTGGTGTCTTGGAGCTGTGTTTTATCTCTGGGGGGGGGGGGGGGGTGGGAGTTGTGTTTGCTAATCAAGTGCCTTGTGAAATTCAGGGGAGCGTGATAAGAACCATGGTATAATCTCACTCACTGTTTGAACACACATTTTACAGGCTTTTAACTTTCAATCTGCCCGCCGTTGTTTTTCTATTCTTCTTCCAGCACTCGTTTGTGATTCTGCATGCCCCTGGTTCCGCATGCACTCTCTGCTGCCATTTGGATGTAATGTAATGTGTCTGAGCCAGAGATAAGGCCTATCGACACGGCTCAGAGGAGCCTTTCAGTGATCGTCCTAAAACGGTGTTTGTTTTGCAATTATTATTGATGAACAAACAGGATGTCTTAAGTGTCCACATGGCATTCCCGACGGGCTTCAGAACACTGCCAGATTTCTTTAAACTGTTGGGAGTGAGGGAAAAAGATGGGAGGAATCTAATTGATTGCCTGATTCCTTTCGAGTTTGGAAACACTAGCTGGAGAAGGAGACAGCAGGAAGAATGAGCTGCTCTGTTCACTCTGGACTGGTGTAGTCCAGAGTCCATTTTGCTGGCCAGGATAGTATAGTATAGTGTCTAGGATGTTACTACTCCCAGCCTGAAGGTTCTGGGTTTGATCCCCAATATCCACAAGTCTCCCAGGCATTTTGGAAAAGTCTCTTCCACAATGCCCTAGATCAGTGCTCATTTTCTTACCTCAGTCCCTGTTCACAATGACCCCCCTCTTCATTATTCCCATTGTTGAGTGGTGTGTCGTTTCACTCGGTTCACTTTTATTTACCTGTTTCGACCAATCATGTTGCTGGGGCGCGGATCTGTGTAATTGGCCAACACAAACTCGCTCGGCAGAAGACGTAATCAAGTGACTGTAAAGCGCGTGAACACGTGCAGACTGGCCACTGTAGAAACACACTCCCTCATTTGAAAGCGTCATCCACTTGAGCGAACGAGCAAATGAAAGCAAATTAAAATGTAACCAGGCGCCGCTACGCCCCTTTGCTGTTTATGTTTCCGTCCCCCAGGCTCTGTGCCTTCCCCATCCTAGTTCCGCCGTAATATAGTAGGCCTGTTGGATCCCAGATTAGGTGGTACGAGATGCTCATGCTAATCATGATCCTATGTCAAGTCACTTGGGCCTCGCGTCATTCACTCCGTGTGTCAACCACAACCACAATCCTTCACCCCCCCCCCCCCCCCCCCCCCCAATCGCCCCCCTCCCTGGTCATGTGGCTAGAATGGTTTCATCTGTGCTGCTGTTTGCCCCCTTGTTACAGAGAGGAAACACTGGCTGCATTCAGCACCGCCTTGGCCTGAAGCCGCCACTGGTGGCTGGCATGTTTAATCTCCCTGTTAACATTGGGCTGCTCATTATGCCGGTCGATAGGGGGATATTCAAAGAAAAGAAAAAAAAAACGGTGAGAATAAATTCCTCCTCTCTCTCTCTCCTTCTGTGTGTCTCTGTGTCTCTCAGTCACTTATTCATGTGCTCTAACAAGGCGGGTGGGAGAGGAGAGGTCTCCCCCGTGACATTTTGTCACAATGTGTCAGCCTGTCGAGTGCCATTGAACAAACATCACCTCCGCTAATGCGGCCGCCTCTGACACGGCCCGGAAAGAGATGAAAATCCGCTGCCTCTTGTGAACGCTCACCAGTCGGTACAGTGGATCCACGTCAACCCACGTAGAAGACTGGGAAAAGTGCATGTGGGTTATTGGTTTGTGTGTGTGTGTGTGTGTGTGTGCCTGCGTTATTACTTGCGAGTGGGAATGTGTGCGTGGGTGTGTGAGTGAGTGAGTGAGTATCTGTCTGTTGCAGCTTCTGAGGTGTGGAGGCACAGGGCCTAATTGCAGTGTGACATGGGTGGAAATGCTCCTCTGTGGAGGAACAACAGCGTGAAAAGGGAATTGTGTTAAGAATTCCTCACACCCCGTTAATCTGTGTTTGCAAAAAGTAACAACCATACCAATTTGGGTATATTTAACATTTTCTCTCCATTGCTAATGCATCCTTTTGGTGAATCAGTCACAATCGATTATGTTTGACAGATCCTAATTACACGTTTTCCCCTCAAACATTCAATTCACAGCAGCTTCTTAGGTAAAGAAAAATAAAAAGACACGATGATAATAATCATTTGTTTTTGAGTGAGACGAGTCTTTGTAATTGGTCGGGTAGAAGCTGTTTCACATCTGTTCACTCGACGCTTAGCCCACTACGATGCTTCCGAGATGATGCAAAGATTTCAGCGCTGACACTCATCGTTGCACGCGTGCCGTGGCGTGCTCCACGGCGATGCGGCTGCCATCCCCTTTGATAGTGATCTGATCCGAGGACATCTTTCCCCAGAAGCCTGGGCTGGACTATTACACTTTCAACAAGTTGACACATGACACACACTATCATAGAGCACCTTACCATTCATACTGAATACTAAAGTATGTGACTGACTCACAGGGTCAGCCCCTGCCCTGTCACTGCAAGCTTATACAGCCCTTAGTACATTCATGTGGACTTTCTATTTAGTATCTTTTTTTGTCCATAGTATTCATGTAGATCTCTTTTTTATAATCCTGTTTATGTTGTATGTGTATTATGTTATGTGTGATGTCTTTAAGCTAATGGGACCTTGATTTTCCCCTTGGGGATCAATTAAGTATCAATCATCATCATCATCATCAAGTTAGTTGTTAGATAATTCTCAGCTGATATTTACTACTACTGTTTAGCAAGTCAGCAGACACCTTTATCTTTATCTATCTAGTGAATTTAAATATATGCCTTAAAAGGGCCCTATTTTACAACCCCCTAAATGATACATGCCCCTATTCTACAGGGTAGATATCGAACTGGCTTCTTATGGCTCATCCCCCTTAAACTGCAGACATTAAGAATAAACCACCTCTACACCTTTATCCACTGATAGAGGCACCTAACCATCGTGGGCAAGGTTAGGGTTAGGGCGGGGGGTTGGGGGGGGGGGGGGGGGGGGGGGGGGTATTACACAAACTCACTCTGCTGCACAAACGGGGTCCTTGGCTCGTCCCCACAGTGGACAGAAACCCAAATGCCAGCTCTGGAGAGTTATTGACCAGCCTTTGGGGCTCTTTTCTGAAGAGCCACTTTTTCATAACAACTGTTGATGTGATTTGGGGTGAAGGACAGGCGAGAGCATTGTTTCCTCTGCTTCTGAAAGGCACAGGACACCAAGGATCAATAAGAACCATTATAGCGTATGGCTGGGGAGAGATGACGCAGTGCCGCACTCAAACAACAAACAAGAAATGCTGAATGTCTTGACTGACAGTAATCCTTGTTTTAGAAACATAAACAAATAATATTAATCACACTGATGTCTGAAAAGCAACAGCTTCCTTGTACAACATGTTCCTTTGGTGGAATACCGTAATACCAAATATTTTATTAGTGTGACATTTACTGTGGCATTTATCCACATCAATCTCTTAACTCAATTTATTTCTCTCAAATAGCAGGTCACGTTGCTAATTTCACCTTGAATGATGCCCGTAATAAAAAGCCAATTGCCAGTTGGAGGGCCTGCCAATAAATTCAGCTCTCTTACACCCTGCACAGAGACCAATCTTTCTGTTTGATTAAACTTTGTTCTCTTGTGGGGGAAAAAAAACCACTAAGAGGCACTTTAGATTACAGATTTATAGGCTACTTTATTGATGCCTTGGAATTATTGATACATAGATATCATCACTATTGTGTTGGTCAAACAAATGTCTTTTTTGTTGGCCCAGACTTCTGCATGGCGATGACTTCTGTTTTGATTATTGAGCCTCCGTTGAAAGATTTACTAACAGCTGTTAGTGGGACTGAGACTCTGTGTCTTGTCGGCGCGTGTGTCAGAAAAAATTAGGAATGAATTAATAGTCCATGTTCCATGATAAGACAAACAGATGTTTTCTTGTTCTGCGGCGCAACGGATCAGAGCACTGAGTAACAATGTGTACAAAACAGCAAGAAGAAGAGAGCTAGAGGGAGGGAGAGAGAGAGAATGTCTGACAAGGTGAGAAATACAGAGATTAAAGGGAAAAGGCAAGAGCAAAGAGAGAGAAGACAAGAGCATAACACAGCAAAATATGAGAGGGAGATATCTGAGGATGACAAGGGAACACGTGAGTCAAAATTGACTCATGCAGGCAGGATGTGACACGTGTGTCTGTGTGTGTGTCTGTGTGTGTGTCGAGACGAGAGGAAGTTACATATTTCACGCGGTGGTCTGGAGGCCCTTGGTCCTATAGCTCGCTACTAGGTCGAGAGAGAGAGAGAGAGAGAGAGAGAGAGAGAGAGAGAGAGAGAGAGAGAGAGAGAGAGAGAGAGAGAGAGAGAGAGAGAGAGAGAGAGAGAGAGAGCTATAGCTACCGAAGGCCTCAGGCAAATCTCTTGTTTCCTGTACATTGCCACCAAACTAACGAATTACCCCCTGATATGTCTCGACAGACAGAACCCCGATAGGCATATAAGTTATGTTCTGTTTTCCCCTGCAGCGGTTAGTCAGAAGCAGAGATGTCTAACTCAAAACCCCCCACGTTAAAACCAATTCCCCACCAAAGGGGCAGACAGTTTAAACTGAAGGGATTCATTATGAGGGGTTAAGAGTTGGTTGAACGATAAACAGCATTAATTATCAATGAATTTACTTCCTGTCCTTTTGTGAGCATGTGTGTGAGTCTGTGTGTGTGTGTGTGTGTGTGTGGGGGGGGGGGGTTATTGCAGGGGCAGAAGTTAATTTTATAACACAGACGTGGATCACAGGAAGATGGTATTTTCCATCCAGGTGGAGAAAACGTTGGATGTCGACTCGACAATATAACATTATGAAGCCTGCTGAATTTATTTTCCACGCTGTATAACATTGGTAGGCTGTGTGTCTTGCAGCAATGCGTCGCCGTTGTATGAGATCTATTGATTTCTCCGATATTGCCTCAAAGAGTAATGGAGTAAAGGTCCTGGCACTTTCTTTTTTTCAGTTTTTTATTGCTCTCATCTAAACCCTTGCTCTTTCCTTCCTGGGCCCTGCTACAGTACACCAACTTTTAAATGAAGATCTACACACACACACACGCACGCACACATCAAGCACAAAAACCCAGACGTCAATGGCAATGGCTCTTTTAATGGCAGGAGAAGGAAAGAAACGTTGGAAAAAGATATGCTGCTGCTTAAACATCAATACAGGAAAAAAAACAGCAAGACAAGCTCCTTCCTTCTCTTAGCTTATGTGGCAGCTTGGGTCTAATCGTTTCAAAGAGATGGGGGGTTTGAAAGACTGGGATGAGGGAGCCCCACACTCGCTACCTTTTGGATTAAGCTCTCCCAGCAAATAGTAGCATGGAGGAAACAGAGGTAATCTCTATCTTCTCCTCCATGGCCCCTGCTTAGCATACCTGTTCCCCCTTTACTTAATCTCCTTACTGAATTAGTTCCTCTAAAGCTGCTCAAACAGAGACGGCTCTGTGAACTCTAGGCAGAGCAGGTTGTAGTCGAGTGATGCCGAGAGTCGCTTTCGACTTTCTAGCTCCTGGCTGAAAGGTCAATTTACTCAGCGATTGATGTGTCGTGTGCCGGCAGATGGCTCACTCAGGACTTCTTAGATAACATCTTGGAACATCGAGGCTTACAGCTCGGCAAGGGTGTGTGTACACAGCTCTAAATATTTGAATGTTGTTTTTTATTTAATCTTGGAGGAAATGTTCAAATGAAATCAAAGTTAAACGCATAACTGAACTCCATCTCTGGAGAGGTCTCCTTCAACTCCTTATATTTAACAGAATTTGTTCCTGGCTGTTTCAATGCAGTAGTTGTTAATGTGCTTCCATGTTGATTCTGATTATCGTGTGAACGGCAGGGTGGTGAGGTGGCTACTGGCCAGGGTGTCCAGCCACCAGCCTACCGGTAGACCTACCAGGTTTAATCCCCAAGGTCTGCAGCCATATCCTGCGTCAAGGCTTTGTTACGGTTCCACGTTGACGCAACGCAAGGGGGGTTTACAGACCCATCACGTCCTTGGGGAACCTCCTTGCGTCCACCGCAAGGGCCTGACTTTGCGCGGAGTGGAGCTGTCTTGCTTCGCCCTGAAGTGGCTTATGTTTGATAATGACCGGCGACGTTCTATACATTATCCCGCTTATTACACGGCTACTTGCCACAATGAAAAAAAAACACTTTTTACAATTTATTTGTCACCAGCATTCGTAGTGTTGATCAGCAGAGAGATAGTCAGCCAAAGACATTGACGTCGCTTAGCAAGCGATTCTGCTGGGGTTGATAAGTTACCGGACTACTTGCAGAGTGATACAAAAGCCGTGAATCAGAGGCAAAAATCCACTTTCCTGGACAGCGGTCAATATATGCTTAACAACAATCCTTATCGAAAAAGAATTGGCCCAGAAGTCTGGAAGGCCCACGCAGGTGAACGGAGTGTTCCACAGCATTGAGAAGATCCTTGTAATAAGGCTATATAAGTAATAGTGAATAGGTTGCAGTACAGTAGCGCAACCTTGCACATCCTCTCCAGTACAGTAAAGTACGTTATTGTTCGCTAGTCATGTACTACTGGATGATGAGTGGATTCCTTTTGCGCATTTGTGGCATTCTTTATCAGGTGAGAGGGCTTACAAGGAAGTTTGAAAATGTGTCCTGATATCCCGTATTAGCCCACGAGTAGTTCCCCATTGAACAGTAAAGCAACAAAACAAAAGCTGGACCAAAGTTACTTTTTTCCACTGGACATACAAAGCCACTTCAGCTATCTTTTAGTGTCTTCATGACGCGTATTCAAACCGAGCAGGCAGGTTTATAGTTAAGCAAAACAACATGCAAATACCTTCCTCCGGGGTATGCTATGCTTTTCTTTTATCATTTGATTCATTCCATTTTGATCTTTAGTGTTTGGAGGCCTACAAATAGAGCTGTTAAGTACATATTTACTACATGTCAGTGACAAGAAAAACAAGTTGTCAGATGATTGCACATTACCAATTCCTACAAGGTACCTCGCTGTGGCCCAGTGCTGTGATCTAAACAGAGGGCAGAGCATGTGGCGTGACGGCGTAGGCTATTCCAACGCGGTCAGAATGGGAAGCTGTCAAATTGTGACACATGTACCCGGCATTTCTCACGCTGACAGCCCAACATCGGCGTGTAATGTGTGATGATGAGGCGCTGGCATTGACAGACGGAATAATAGAGCCTCGTGTCAAAGTGTGGGCAGACACACACACACACACACACACACACACACACACACACACACACACACACACACACACACACACACACACACACACACACACACACACAGACGATGGGAACATTTGTGTTTTCCAAACTAGCTTCTTTAAACCCGTAGGCAATAGCCGGAGGAAATACACCTGAGACTTAAGGAGGTTGTGTCAAGCTTTATTGTTCTGTTTAATCTCGATTGAAGGGGGATACGAGAGAGGAGATTTTAATCACTCCTGTCGCTTTAAGGACACTTATCAAAGCCGTATTTATGCGAGGAGAAAATACGATGAGGCACGAGCGAACTGAGCGACCAAGGACGGATCGCTCGCACTGGATTCGTACAAATCCTAGCCCGTTTCACCTGGAATCGCTTCGTCACATCGCTCGGGGAGTTTGATTACGCCGTGGATCGCTGTCTTTTGCGGACGGATCGGATCGTTTACCCCCCAAAAAATGCGCATAAGTAGCTCGAGACTTGGGATTCCTGCCCCTCGCGCGCAGCGTTTACGGTGGAACTTGTCATAGAGGAATACGGCGTAGCGTTGCAACTTGTACATCCCTGTGTATAGGGTTATTTGACTTATTAAACACGCAGAAGTGTTCCGTGTCCAGCGGGTTATTTGACGGATATATTACGGGCTCTTTTTTTTTTTGACAGCGGACCATGGATTGGGTGGTGGAAAACAAGGGGCAGCAGCGGCGGCAGCAGCAGCGACATGGTTGCTCTGCACTGTCTGCGCTATGCAGCTAGGCTCCAACATTTGTGTTATTCCAATGCAACAAAGTTGCAAAGCAAGTGGAATGCATGGATTTCAACTATTTCACTGTTTTGCGTCTGCCTGAATGAAGAACGCGTCGACATAGTCCATACATCGTGACAAATACGTGTGGATTTGCATCGCTTTTTCTCGCCTGCATGGGCTTCTTGGAACATTTGTATAAATGTAGGAGATCCGTGAGGTTTATGGTCAAGGTCATCCCGCGAGTTCTATTAGTCTACATTTGTCCATTGTAGTATATAGACATACACACACTCACATAAACATACACACGCTCACATAAACACGCACTCACATTAAAACGCGCGCACACGCACACACACACACACACACACACACACACACACACACACACACACACACACACACACACACACACACACACACACACACACACACACACACACACACACTTGTAATAATAGGCTACCAGAGTCGGTGTGTTATTTTTGGTTGACCGCACAGGGAGCTCCTCTACATTCGGTGATCTTACAGAGCGATTTCTGATTGCAACATTTCTAAAATGGATGGAAAATTGAAGCAGAGTCGGAGATCCCGTTCCAAACGCGAGAGAGTACGCAGACGGGAGCCTGGCGGCAAAGATGCCCACAGTCCAAACCACAATTCGTCTTGCTCCGACAGAGAGCAAAGTCCTGGGAGAGATGCCGCCTCCCTGCGTGGTCAGAAGACCCCACACTCCACACCCGCTGACAGAGCCTCTCGCCCCCCTCGCAGGAAGAGACCAGAATCCAGTTCTCAGGAAGAGGATATCATTGATGGATTTTCTATCACCAGTTTCATAAGCCTGGAATTGCTGGAGGTAAGGGCTTTCTTGTCACATATGCTGGATGATTAGTTCACGATTATGTCGGGATATTTTTGCTTCAATGATGCTTTTATCAATTGCGACAGGTCAACCTAAACAATCAAGTGTGGCTGTTGTGCGTTCGTTTTGGCTTGTGTGTTTTATGTGACGTTAGTTTATATTCAATGACCCCTGTTTACAACGCAATCTCTAATTGGCAAAGACACACCAGATAAGTCATCACACACGCACGCACGCGCGCGCGCGCGCGCACACACACACACACACACACACACACACACACACACACACACACACACACACACACACACTGCCAGAATCATTACACTACGTGCATTGATTCCAACTCATTATAGTTTTTAATTAGACACCTGCTTAATTATACCCTTATGAGAGTCTGTGTCAGACAAGCGATCATAAACATCAAGAAGAATACTCACAATAAATAAATACCCACATGGAGGAGGTAATTTAATCTAGTAGTCTTGACTAATAGTATGAGGTTGACCTTTAACCCCACCATTCCGTGTGGTAATACATCAACAACACCATCTTCGATATAGTTATTTGCAGACAACTCATAATAATCTCACGTCGCCATATGGCACGCAATAATAACAACAACAGCAGGTTGATACTCTCCTCTAACTCCCACAGCTAGTGTGACAATTGCATTAAAGCTGACAGCAACATACACACCAGCAGTACTGCATCGCTGTGATTGGATCCACCGCGTGGACATGGACACACAGGCAAAAAACAGGGAGGATCCACTCGATTGGAGCTGGTCGTCAATTTGCCACCTCCTATCTGTTAACACGCTTAACCTGTTCTGGTCATTAGTAATTATGGTTCTATTACATTTCGCTTGACCTGCCATATAGCACTTGGGACTGAGTGTAGTGTTAAAGCTGATAGGGTCGGAGAAGAGTCGTGTGCGTGTGCAAGTGTGCGTGGAAATGCACATGTGGTGCACATGCAGTGCGTGTGCACACATGCATGTGGCGGTATGAACTAAGCAGCACGCCTAAGCGGCTGTTTGTGGCGGTGTAATGCACTCTCATCATACATGTATGAGCAGACATGGGGCCGGTGCCGGATGACTGAAACCGTATATGACAGCGGCTGACTTTGAAGATGACACGGTCCTCCTACAGGCCTTCACCCACCGGTGTCCTCGCTGTCAGAGAACAGGACCCTTTTGACATTAAGCATCGTACCGTCTGTGTCTCCACTGGGTTTAATACCGCCATTGATCCCGTCTTGTATCTGTCCCCGGTTCGGTCCTTTTTAGTGTAGAGTCGTTTTTTTTTGTCGGCCCTGCCGATTTTTTTGTGAGTAAGCTGATTCTTGTATTGATATCAGTCTGGACACTTGGAGCCCTTGGAGTGTTTTGGCAGGGATGTTTCAAAATCGTTTTTTCGAAGGCTTGAGAGAAGCATTCTGAAAGCAATATATTTCACTGTCGGGCAAACTGTTGTTAAAAAATGACATCGAGTGGGACTTATTGATGCACTGGATACACTACAACAATAAACGTCACTACAAATCTGGTCATTGCAAATAATGGCAATGAACGGAAAACACAAATACAATAAACAACTTAAATAAGTTATCAATAAACATGAACTCAATTCATAGATCCGCCACCCACCAGTACAACTCGATTTGTATTTGATAGATAGGCCTACAGTTGGCTAAATGATTTACTTGCCTGTTTTATTGCACACTCCCAACAGTAGCGCTAGTGTTCTTGCTTGGCTGCTACTGAAATGAAAACAGAGGGTGTACTGTGCTCCACCTGGAAAACATACCTTTTCAAAGCCAAACAAATGAGCCATGATACAGCCCTGTGTGCGTCAAACAATACGACCTCGCCAGCTCCTCGGAGGCTTGGGCCCGTCTTACATATTTGGTCGGAACAGGTGATGTTCTGGGCTATGGCCCTTCATGGTTCAGCTGCGAGTCCGAAACGGTAATAAGCTTCACACCATGTCTTTATTCGGTAAGTGTTAGCGTTTTTATTGAATCCACGCTGAGCCTGTTAACAGCTGCTATTGTTTTACTCCCACCATCATGACCCCTCTTTTCAATGGGTGAGATGTCTCTGTCTCTGCCCTCTTGTAATTATTTGAAATCAGCCAGGCATTGTTGATTAACTGACAAGGCCAGCAGCGAGTGAAACCCAATGGGCTGGAATCGTTTAGATATTTAAAAGCACCGCCTCGTCTACGTATCAGTAATTGCTATTGCTTTTACCTAACAGCGTGTGTCATAGTGGAGCCCCATCACCTTCCACAAGCTAATTACTTATCAATTACCCCGAGGACCTGTCATCCTCATTAACCCCGGGAATGAAAAGCAAACGGCCACAGTTGGCGGTGTTAGGGGCATGGCGCTGTCCAGGGCTGACGATCCGACGCGGTGGGGCGGTGGAAGGGGGGGGGGGGGGACAGGTCACCTTGACCTGTCGTCGTGTCAAGCGAGCACCGGGCCGACACGGCGGTGTGGGCGCAGGGTCGTACAGCCGGGGCGATGGCCTCATTAGTACTGTCCTGCTCATCGTGCTCCTCCACACTCCCGTGACATCAATCTCCCGGCCAGGGTTCGCCACACTCGCTGCCGCCGGCACAGTATTTACACACCTAAATCGCGATCTGGATTTAAGCTTTAAGAGTTTTTCCATTCATATTCAAGATTTACTGCGATTGATTTATTCTGTTTTTATATGTGTTTTATTTAGCAACACTGGCTGGTAACTGGATTACTGCCATTCTAATGGCTGTTTTGGCTTGAGTATGTTTTGTTATTGGCACCTTTTTAGAAATAGATTTAAAAATGTTTGTGTTTTTGTTCCCTGTGTGGACATTTGAGCAGTTTACTTTGCCTTCCTCTTTAAACTCCCTATAGCCCCCCCCCCCCAGTTCATCCACTAGCTCAGCGCTCTCTGAGTCTATCCACTACCTCTGCACTCTCTCACAGTCTCCCATCCCTCCACGCCGGTAGCTCCCCAGTGTGGAGCTTTGCTTAGTGTACCACAGTCTATTCTCCCTGGCCTGAGGTTGGCAGGGTTTCCCTGGATGCGTGTTGACTCCAAACACGCTAGTTTGGCACCGTTGATATCCACGGCTCTGCGTTGATAGGATCAATCCCCTCCAGTCCCGTATCCAGGCGAGGGCTGGGCTTCACGCGCTCCCCACCGCCGTGCGCTCCCTTAACCTATTTCATTACATCTGAAAGCAATTTTGCTGCAGCAGCCGTATTTGATTACGCTGTGTTTATTTTATCTGAATCCCATGGATGCCAGGTTGGGGGTGGGGTGGAATAAGCCGCTTACCTACTATGAGGACTACCTGTGCAAATTTGAGACGCGCAAACAAAGCCCTTCTGCTTTGTTCCGGGTGCCTTGGCGTGATTAGACAAAATGTCAAGCATGTTTCAGAGATGATCCGAGAGACGCGGAGAACGGCAACCACGTACTGACGCGCTCACCCCCCCATCCCCCCCCCCCCCCCCCCCCCCCCCCCCCCCCCCCCCCCCCACCGTGACGGCACCCTGTGTCTCCATATCGGCTGATTCATGTGTGATCCTCCTCTAACTGTTTGAATAGATAAAGGATAATGATTTCTGTTCACAGTTGCCGGCGTCACCTCTTGAGGAATTTTCCCCCTCAGGGTGTGAAGGCGGTGTTTATCGGGTTATTATCAGGTGATGATAAAGAAGACGACACAGTCATCTATCCGTCACAACAGCAGTGTGATTTTTGATTTACTCTGACACTGGAGTGGTAAATCCCCTCGCGTTAATCTGTACTCATTCGTCTGCTGTGACACCATTTAACAGATTAAGTTCCCTTTTTTTCCCTCTGTTTCGCACGATAAGTTTCCCAATTCACTCTAATGGGGATTTTGATTGAGCTCACAATAGCAAGAGCATGGAGCAAGGATAAAAATAAATAAAAAAATTCGGCTACGGGCAATTTATTCATTTATTAAAGGGTTCACATGGTATTGACCACCCACCTCTATTTTGTCCTTACGTTATTCCGAATAGATTTCCGTCGTTTTTATTCAGTTTGTCGTGTTGGAGGAGTGTACCAATTCAAGTATGACAGCTAGCAAATGGCTGCCTTGCTGAGGGGGCCGTACACCCAGTCTGTTAGAGTTGCTGGATCGCTTCACTGTCCCAGTTCGGAGGACTTCCCTGAGCCAGACCACCGGGGGGGATGTCTGAAATCCAAGTGAACATCAACAGAAAAGAGCTTGGCTTCAAAACGTCTTCTCTCTGTGAATTGATGGCTATCACACTCTGGCCCCCACGTTGGCCTCGAATCCGGTAGCATATTCATTGCTCTGCGCTCTCTCTGATGTGAACATCTCCCATTGTCATTGGGCATTGCTTTGCGCCCTCAACCCTCATTGCTCCCGGCTGCACACATTTGGTGAAGGAACAGTTCTAACGATCACAGCCAGTCAGAAACCCTTTATTCCCCCTCTCAGGAACAATAGGCAGGCAGGCAGGGACACGACGGACGGTAACGGCATGGTAGATATTATCGACGCCTCGCGGAGGAGAGGGGAGCTGTGTCTGTTCCCGGAAGCAAGGCGTATGTGAGTGGGCCGTCTTGTTGGTTTTTTAAAAAGAGTGCTAGGAGGTTGATCTTGTCTTCTCCCTCGCTTTCTTCCCCCTCACGGTGATAGCCCCGTGCGTCTCACACGGGCAAACAATTCCTGCTTTAATTAACAAGGCTCCCCCAGGCCCCCAGCTCATTGGCTGACACAGACTACAGAGAGAGAGAGAGAGAGAGAGAGAGAAATAGAGAGACAGAGAGAGGTGTCCTAATGCCAGTGGGATGTCCCCAAGCGCCCAATGCTCTCTTAACTGTCAAACCAACCACTGTAGTCACTTTGGCACACACACACACGCACCCACACACACACACACACACACACACACACACACACACACACACACACACACACACACACACAGGTTGCTCCTTGTCACCAACAGGTATGTATAGGATGTAGAGTAGGATGTAGATTAGAAACTTGCACATAGACACAAATACTGTGCAGGTCTCTATTCGTAATAGTCACAAATAGACACGAACATGCACACGCTAATTTACTTACAGGAAGGATTGGTGCATCTGCCTCAAGCGCTGCAGGACAGTTTAGTGGTTAGGGTGGTTGAAAAGTGCCCAAAGGCACTGTAGGTATGCTACTAAAGGTTTGCCTAAGAACTAAAACACTCTTGAGGCTCCCAAGATGGGTGAGAATTGCTTACAAATAATCCTGATGCATTTTGATGTACAAGCCCAATAAAAGCCATTTGGTAGATGCTCATCATGATCGCATACATTCTTTACATGGGCGGCCCCAGTGGAAATCATACCCCTGGCGGCGTTACTGTATGGCTCTACCCATTGAGCTACACAGATTTAAGGGTATGATTGACTGATGACTTCACAGCCTACAGAACAGGACAGCATCTACAGACACAGCCTGGTATTTCTAATGTATTCCCAACTCTTGACTCGTCCTTGTCTTGCTTGGTTTCATGTGCTGCATACCAGACGTTGTGATTGGTGAGCGGAAACACAAGAAGTGTAGCTTCTATTCCAGGAAACCCTGCCACCAGATGCATAATAGTGTTAGCATGATGATATCTTGGAGGAATCTCCTTAACAGACGGTTTCAAAGCAATCAAACACGAAGGATTTTTCATGTATTCCTCTTGTATGTTTATCAAAAGGAATATGTGATATCTTTTTGTGTAGTTTTTCAAGAATGCCGCAGACACAGTGACACACAGTGCGTGGGGGGATGCACGGACATGGCAGGGAAAGGCATGTGGTTCTCTGGCAGAAGGCCAATGAATCCATTTCCTGCTTGGCTTTGTGTACGGTGCGCGGCCTTCCTGTGTGAATGTTTTCACTGTGTGTGAGTGGCAGGAGGGGGGGACGGGGGGCGGGGGGGATCTGTGATTAGGTGGCTGCCTTTCGAATCTTCTCCCCATTGTTGCTTTAGCTTGGCACCTCCCCTCCTCTTTTCCCTCTTCCCTCCCTGCTCCATCAGTCTCCACCTTGGTAACACACCTCCCCGACCGCTCAATGGAATGTCAGATAAGCACATGACTTTGACATTTATCGTACAAACGACGAAACGAATGCTGTTCATTCATACATCATCATCGTCAGTTATTTTTTTTAGGATGGATGACTTTTTTCTAAGTCGATTCTTCCAACCCTGCATTTATTCGTGAACGTTTGCTTTGTAATAATACAGAGACACGATCAGATAGTTCTCAAAGATGGCGGATCAATGGCTGATGGCTTTTTGTCTTCTCAGCTGTGCACTTTGCTAGAAGGGAACACGTATAAAAAAGAGAGTGCTGAAGAACCTGCTCACAACAGCTCTCTCCCCAGCATCTCGCAAGTGAATCCTTTTGAAACCATACTTTTGTACATTTTTTCACGGCAGTGCGTGGGAGTCAGCTTTCCTGGGCGTTCTGCGGATTCTTTGACACAAACGTCTGTGGACTGCGTATCTTTGTTTGTTTGTTTGTTTTTTGTGCAGTGTGTTTCTCGTCGTCTTTTTACAATCCAAGGCTAGTGCTTCAAAGCAAATGTGGATTACTTTCTTAACATGCTATAAACACAAACGACAAGTGCAGAATACACAGGCAGGGTATCAAAGAAACAAGCGGGCTTGTGTGCGCATCTGTTTCATCATAAACACTGCGGTAATAGCTCAGTTAAATTCCAAACAGAGGTTTCCTCAGCTAGCTCACCGTAACAGTGTGTGGTGTCGCTCTCCCTCTGCATGCTGTCCTCATGCCATGCTTCCCTAATAATTTGCCCTTAAGTGTGAAAGCAATTAGAGTTAACAGTTATCAACATGCGCCCCGGCTAGCCACACTAGCTTCCCAGGAGGACTGATGGGAATAGTCTTTTTACGGGGACCAAAAGCAACGCTGACGGTAATTGCCCGACACTGTGCTCCGTTGGCTTGACATAAGATATGGATATGGACTGTGTACCCCTAGAGACCCCCAAGTCTCTCGGGGTACACACACACAGTGCCTCTCGCTACCTTCCCCTCTCGCCCTCTGTTTAGTACAGCAACCTATTTAGCTATTAGGAGACTGGGGCTATTCATGTTGAAAATACATACACCACTTGAGGACATTATGGTAATTGTCACCCAGTCACTGTGTGTTGAATAATGGGTGTGTGAGTGTATGTCTTAAGTGTGACAATTTACTATTTAGTCATTGTGCCAACCCCCCTTTTGCCAAAGCATGATATAGTGCATTCAGATATGTCACTAAGGAGCAGGAGCATGTAGGCATCTTGCACAAGGATGCCTACAGGTCAGGCTGTGGGCATGAGGGATTGAACACACGATGAATAAGTGGCAGTGCATGTGTGTCTCTCGGCGCTACAGAGTGGATAAATGGGGTCAGGGTAGGAACAGGCTACCCGTGCTTAAAGTTCTGGGGCAGATGCAAAGGGAATGTCCCTGGCAGTGACAGTAAACCGGAATGACACATTAGACATGATTTTCTTCAATGCCCTGATAAGAATCAATGGAACGGAAATTTTCAGACGAGAACTAGTGTGTGCTTACATGCCGCTGCTCAGTGTGTATAATTCCGGTGCGGACGTGTGACAGGTTTGTAAATATCCGATTTATTTGTGTATGTGTGTGTCAGTCATACAGGTCTGTGCGGCAATCAGAGCGAGATTTATTTAAACGCGGAGGTGTTATGACAGTTATTTGTGGGCAGCCTGAGAGGCTATCAGTCTCTCAGATGAGGCTGAGGACACCCGGGCCAATGCTTGACAGCAGTCATTTCCATGGCGACGGAAGGAAAAATAAAACTCCAGGGAAGAGGAGGCCTGTTGCTGAGGAAGTAGGAAGTGGGGTGAGGATGTGGGGGGGGAATATTGCCAATCCCATATTGGGAATGTTGTGGAACTGGCCAACGTAGCATCCGTAATGTAACCATAGTGCGGTGTGTAACCTGTAGACCAGAGAGCGTTAACGGAGAGCCCGGTCACACACAGTGGGGTGTCTGATTGCAGATGCGCTGCAAAACAATCTCATCTCTGTCCCTCCTTCTCCTTCTTCGTCTCTCTATTTCTGTCTGTCGCTCACCCTCTCTGACATACACACTCTACACACGTCTCTCTCTCTCTCTCTCTGTCTGGCTCTCCCCACCCTAATTCTCGTTCAACTGTGTGTGTGTGTGTGTGTGTGTCTCTCACTCTCTACTCCATCCCTTCCTTCTGATGGTCAGCGTGACACGACTGCTCATTCAGGGCTGCTCAGCCACAGATCAAAGGGTGTTGAAGTGCTCAAAATGTGGCAACACAAGACTGGCCTAAGCTATATATGACTATATAAGACTATAATTCCAAATGAGAACAATATAATGTGATGCACATTGACAGGCGTAGGGATGAATGTCTATTTATCCAGAGCGACTAGCAGCTGAGACCGACAGGCTCAGAAACGCAGAAACGCAGAGACTCAAAGAACACAATCAATATAGGAGCAACTATGAAACAATTGCGCTGCAAGACCAGGTTGCAGCTCTCAGACCCGGCTTTCTGTTTGACATCTTTCCGTCTCCAACCTCAGAAAGAAAATCACAGGAAGTGATTATGGAGACTGGAAGTCTCCATAATGCTCTAAAAATAATCGTTCTCCAACTTTGTGGTCAACGACGTACTCAAACACAATGTTTCTAACCCCGTCCTCCATAATGACATGCATCTCAGCGGCTGTAACAGAGGGCTGAGTGTTTAGATAGGGTGTGTACACGTCGCGGCCCTAGCTGCCAGGTTTCCTTACCAGGGTGGACTTCCACCGAGACCCCGGTCACCTACAAACACTCGGGCTGTTTGAAGGTAATTAGACATTTGGTGTAAATAAATACCTTCCTGTCGCCCCTTACAGCCCACCTCGGCGTCTCACCTCCTATTGATTCTCCTAATGAGCTGCAGGTCAGAGAGAGAGGGGGAGAGAGAGAGAGAGAGAGAGAGAGAGAGAGGCTATTCAAGTTTTTCTGCTTAATTGCTTCCTGGCAGCCGAGCTAGGCCGCTGCTCACTACATAAATCTCCCCCCCCCCCCCCCTATTTTCATTTTATCTGCTCCAGGTGTTGATGAAACAATTCCCCTGTTTGATAATCATATTTCCCCCTGCTCCTCCACCTGCCAAGAGAGAGAGAGAGAGAGAGAGAGAGAGAGAGAGAGAGAGAGAGAGAGAGAGAGAGAGAGAGAGAGAGAGAGAGAGAGAGAGAATAGCAGATAGATCTGCATGCGTCTGAATGACTCGCTCCACCATTTCAATTTGCACAATAATACACGGGGAGGAGAAGGGGTCAGGAGAGTAGTGGGGCAGCACACAAACGCTGACAGGCTACCCAAAGCCACTCGGGGGGGTGGGGGGGGGGGGGGGGCGGTGGAGGTGGAGAGCGAGAGTGGTGTGTTTATATTTGTGTGTGTGTGTGTGTGGGGGGGGGGGGGGGGGGGGGGGTGTTGGCAAGCACTTTTTCTGCAAAAAAAGAATGAATGCAATTTTTTTGCACAATATTTCCAAATTGTAGTACTTTAATGCATGTATATATGTGTATATATAATCTATATGTGATCCAATGAATCCATAAAAAAAAAACATATACTGATATTGTCACGGTACACTAGGCAGAGAGAGCAAGCCTCTTAGTAAAATGGCCTTCGTGGTCTAACAGGGCATAAACCTCTCTCTAGACTAACCACACTGTGTGGCATGCAACTGAAAGTAAACACGGCTGGCTAACATCAACTAGAAGAGGGACAAATGACGTTACCTTCAAGCAGCCGCAGGAAGACAACACCGGCTTCTGGAGCAGTGCCAAGAGTGCTGGTGCCGGTGCAGGAATCGGGCGCTGGCGGGCATTTGTTGGTTCTTTCATAAAAAGTTCTAAAAGATGTTATGGCTATTGTCCAGTTGTAGGTTATGCCATCTGCCTAAACGTTTGCTTTGTTTGATGTGAAACAATGATGACAGTTACGTATAGTTCGTCTGGGCGCCGACATCCTTGACGTTGATTTTGGAGCAAGCTTCCTCCTTTCCGTCAGAGTGGTAAATAAGGAAACCTCCTCTACCACTTCCGGGTCACAAGGTCAAATCACTTTGCGACACCATAGGTATCATTTAATTGCACAGCAAGCAAGCAGGAGGGAAGTCTATAGTCAAAAAGGAAGTCTGTTGAGTGCTTAGCCTCAGAGGCAGGCCTGTGGAGGGTAGGCTAGCCTAACTCTCAAACCTAGATGCTGTTTGTGTGTTACTTATATACTGTATATTCTTAGAGAGGAATCCGATTGAGGGAAAAGTTGTTTGTTGTTAAATACCATGGGCTGTCAAAAGTTGTGCAACTCTCATGGAAACAAACTGTGTAACCAACGCTACAAAGCTAAGTACCGTGTTGTGCTGGTGGGCCCACCAGCAAATTGTTTTGTCAATAAGGAAGCTGTTTGCTAGCTAATGGCGGTCAAGCTACTGAAATTAGGTTCTCTATATTGTATACATCACACTTATATCGCAAGTGACCTGCAGGGAAATCAGATATGGGTTCTGCAGACATTGGGTATCAAACCACAAACCTTTTGGCTGGCAGTCCGACATCCACTTGCCATTCTGGCCCGCTCTTATTTGGATCCAAACAACCATATCTGGGTTACCTTCAACCATGGTGCAAATAGCTAGTGAATTTCAAATTTGCCAGCCACTGGTTAGATTTACATAGATTTTTTGGCTGCTGAGTTTAGCAAATCCACCAGCATCTGCATATACTATTTTGCCAGCATTTGGTTGGTGGCTGGGGCTAATTTTGTGCCCTGCTTTCAACCAATGATTGTGGTCTGGTTAATCCGACAATTAACATCGATCTCAAAGAGTATACATCTCTATAACCACCAGACTCTGTACCAGACTGAACACAGATTTCAGCCGTCCAAACCATGAGAAACCTCAAAGCTTTTTAACAAAGTCTATCCATTTCAAGTCTTCAAGTCTGTTACTCTCAGTGTTATTCTGCCAGTAACACTGGCTTATTGATTGTATTATTGGCCTAACCTAGTTAGAGTTCAGGCTGTGGGGATATATAAATCTGAACTGTGGATGATCTCAGCTGAAATGAGAACAGATTCAATGAGATTACTGAAAGGTAAAACATGTGTCAAGTCCACAACATGGGGGGTGATACAGGTCTGAGAGGTCAGCTAGAAGCAGAGAGAGCCTCTCAGTGCACTGCATTATTTATATCTTTTTTTAACAGAGGCCTTTAATCTGTACTGCTGTGCTTTTAAAATGCACACAGAAATAATATTCAATTGCTTGTTATAACCTCTCTCTATCAGCAAACCTCAACGCAATCAACGCAAAAAAAAACAACGCAATTTGGTGAATATGCAAAATGCTTATTTTTCAAAAGCTAATATTGAGTGCTCTTTACTTCATATGCATAACTTTGGCATGTACAGCACAAGAATTATTGAATTCTGTCTGAAAAGAATTTTTCAGAATTGTCAAATTGTCTTTCAGAATTTGCGTAACACCATCTAGACCAAGTACAACTAAAAAATATTATTAGGATTTGAATACTTATTATGGCCTTATTATAACACTATAAAGCAATGCTTTGAATTACTATTTATGTATCCAAAAGCATAATGGGATGCTACTATACATAGATAGTTGTGTGTTCACTTATAAACACCAGGTATAAGAAACCACTGAAGATTACTTTATAGCCCTGAACTGTGCAAAGATTCAACAAACTCAGTCTCAAGAAATGTCTGAAGATCAAGTTTTATTCAAGGAACAAATGCATATGGGCACCATCTGTGTCCGCAAATGTATCATTCAATTTTGCTTCCCAATGTATTCATATTATTTACAAATATAATGTGACAGTATAGTAAACAAATGAAGAATACATTCATCCAAAAAACATACAACACATATTGGCAAATATTGCAACAATGGTGTGAGAAAAGAATATGAGCCCTGTTTTTGAACCCATTTTATTTCTAGACACTACCAATATTGTGATGGTTACTCTCTAGCCTTTAGCATTCCCCACCGCGTAACAGATAAGGTCACAGTGCTCTAAAGGCCCATCCAGCTCAAGGACGGGCACTGGCTCCAGAGACAGGCCGTGTTCATGTTGAGTCAACACAGAGGTGAACCGTGGCCCAAGGTGTTCCTCTGTGGATTCACGCACGATATACTGTGTGCTGATGCCTGCACTATAGCCAGCAAATACACATCATCTCCACTGAGTAAACATACAAATGCCAAGTGTACTGCCAAATGTGTGAACATTTGAGACAATTCATTCACGTTTTTTGTTTTTAACACCTGAAAATAGGGGAAACCTGCGGTGGTTACAATAGCACCATGATCGGCAACTGAAAGATTGGGATCGTACATGTTTGTCATTGTGTATTTTCTTTCTTGTTAAAACTTTTTTTTGTGAATTTCACATTCATTGACACTTCATGTGTTTTGTTTTTGCACTGTCATGGCTTGTGGTTTACATTTTAGGCCAGCAAACTTGAAGTTAAAATGTTGCATTTACAGTTTTAATACTGGTGTTTATTTAATGGAATTCACTTGTCATTTGCTATATTGTTATGTTTAAGCCTATTACTATCGTTTTTTATGTGAGCGGATGCGACGCCTTCAATTCCCCTCAGGGATGAATTAAGTAGCCTTCTATCTATTTATGTATGGGTTTCCACAAGGGGCGACTGTGACTACTGGGGCTTACATAGGTTAGAGCTGATAGGACTTGAGAAGATCAAGACACCTGGGGGTTCAAGGGGAAACAAAGTGGGTCATCCCTGGAACAGTCGCCCTAGAACCACTCACCCCTCCTCCGGACGACATTGAACCCTGCTCAGAACTGTCTGAGTCCACTCAGTTATTTATTGCTCTTGCAACCAAATACATGGCAGGGGCTCTATGGCGGACAAAGAGCTAAGTGAGCTAATGTGTATTCTGGGGCCCCTGCGGCCAAAACGGCAGCCATTGTTCACCGCAGAGAGACACAATGGTTTATCTGTTCAAATGCAGTGCACAAACCTGTCCTGAGCCGAGGAGAGAGAGGCACCAGGCTGGGGGGGGGGGGGGGGTAGGGGGGTGGGGGGGATTGGATGCTGAAGCACTGCTGGTACTGGTTAAAAACAAGCAAGCGAGGTCAGTTGCGATGTGTGTAACCCGGCAGAGAGGAAAGAGGCTAAGGAGGATTTGTTCCCATGCTGGCCGTTCCTCACGGTTAGTCTGGAGGTCCGCAGTTGACCTCCATCATCCTCTTCGGTGTCTCCGCTCACAACTCTTCCTGGTTTATCGTCTGGCGAAACACCCTGGGCCTCCTCTCTCCATCGCCTGTCCCGCTGCCCTCTCCCTCTCTCCCCCCTTTTTCTCGGGATCCGGCGCAGTCGTTGTAACTGCCGGTCGAGAAGCTTGTCCGCGCTCCGGGAACCAGCCCCCCGGCGGTCATATCCGCAATATTAACATTCAATCAATCAAAAGGCAACACACAGCGGTTCACTCACAACGCGGTGGGAGTAGCGGCGTGCCCACATGATCGTTAACTTTGCAAACACACTTTTTTAATTGCCTCGCAAGGGCTGCAGCCCTCACAAGATGATTTCTGCGGCGATGGAGGAAAACGCATGGCAGCCTATTAATCAACGTCCGTGGCTGATCGCTTTCACCTCTGCCTTTACGCGCCGAGCCCACATTAACTGCGTTAGCTATAGGTCCACGGAAGTACGGAGGATAGAAACACAGCAGAACAACGTCGGGTTGCATCGTGAGAATTCAGCCACTGCAGTCCGTGGCAGAGTGTTATATATAGGGTTATGTTATATAGAGCACTATCAACATTAAAAGTTGCCTGTGATGCTTAAAAGTTAAACGCTGTACAGGACTGGGCTCTAAAGGAAGCCAAGATAGTATCGGCTTCGTTCACACATTGTTTGTAACCGAAAGACAAAACAAGCTTTTAATTGCAGTGTGGGCAGGATAAAGTATAATTAGGTAATTACCTATCACGAGTGATTTGATTATTATGTTTCAGACCCAGCCTCACCACGTCGATTATCTGAAGGGATTTTTTTTTAACAACAAAGGAAATATAAAAGGAAATGGTAGATAGTGAAGGACTCATAATGAAGAAGCAATGCAATTCAGTGGAAAACCCCAAACATTAAAATGGGACGTTCTCACATCACCACAATGACAAATACATAGCCTGTACACACATTTGATCCATGCATTTATTGAATAACTTAAGTCTGTGGGACTCTCGCGCGTAGCTGTACCACGGCTCGCGCCAACGAGACAGCTGGTGTGCATGTTGTTACTCACTTAGTGTGAGTGACAGATCCTCACATTCTCTCCGCTACTGCTTGTGCTGACTAACAGGCTTCTTTGTTTGTTTTTGTGCCAAGAGGCCTTAACCCCCCCCCCCCCCCTCCGCACCTACCCACCCATCCATGCTAACTACATACCATGCAGGTTTTGGAGGCCTAGCAATCATTCATCCCGCTCGCCCACACTAGCTGCGGCCGTATCTAGTGCACATCAATCAGGGAGCGCAGCGTGTCTCTCTGTGTTGAAATCTGAAAGAGCTTGTTTGTCGGATATCGCTCTCGTTCCGACGCCTGCCAGGGATGACGTTGTGTCGCTGGTTTATCGGTGCTTGTCTTGTGGGCCGACCACAAACACCACATCATTTATCTGGAATAAGAAATACATTTTGTCCTTCCCTGCGAGTCGCGGGACGGAATGTTAAAATGAGCAGATTAACATTGTTTGTTTAGTGACAGGCTAACCCCAGAGCATGTTTTGCTAGTTGGTGTGTGTGTGTGTGTGTGTGTGTGTGTTTGTTGAGAGGTGTGTGTGTGTGTGTGTGTGTGTGTGTGTATGGCGGGGGGTGGGGGGGGGGGGTGGGGGGGGAGTGCAGCAGTAGAATTGCTTGAAGGTTATAAGACTCAAGACCTAAGTGGAATTTCTAGAGGCAAAATGAAATAACTTGGAGAAATACTCACATTAGGGCCATGTGACAGAATGGGAGTTCTGGCAGGTGCTCCGTTCCTCCAGAGCACTTTTCTTTTTTTTTCTCCACGTTTTACAATTGCACAGGGAGGCAGGGGGAAATTTTGTGCTGCTTTGAATCCCGACATTTTGAAGGAAAGCAATTTCTCACACCGACATTGGCTGAGCTGCCGCCCAGGGACTGCACACAGCATGTGGTCTGTCACAGATGTGCTTTATTTAGAAAACAAACTATTTTCATAACATTAGGGAAACAAACTGCCTTGTCCTTGGGTGTTGCGGCCGTTTACCTTGTATAATTCACTATCATTTATATATTTAGACAACCCTCAACTAGGTACGAGTGTGTGTGTGTGTGTGTGTGTGCGTGTGTGTGTGTGTGTGTGTGTGTGTGTGTGTAAGCTGTAGCCAGGCGTAGTGCTCTTGTTGTGCAAGCACTCTGTGGTTGTTTTACTGCTTGCGTTTGCGGTGGGTCTGAGAGGCAGCCTGTCAGAGTTAATCAGCCATCTACCCGCCTGGCTAAAAACAGACATCCTGACTACATAGTGCTCAACACACACACACACACACACACACACACACACACACACACACACACACACACACGCACACGCACATGCACATGCACATGCACACACGCATTAAACACACACTTTGACCCACACATATGCGCACACACTTGGACCCCCGCACACATGTACAAAGTGCACAGAGAGAGGCCTTGGCTCACAGACCCCAACAATGAGCTCAAAGCACAGGTAGCTTTCTGCACGCACACAGGCAACCATACCAGTGTGGATCTGTCTCTGGTTAGGCTATATATGTACAAACACTCAGGCACACGCCATTCACACACACACACACACACACACACACACACACACACACACACACACACACACACAGAAATACCAAGCACAGGATAGATCTGCCCAATCTCTTTGATTGGTGGTTTCACTTTGAAGCTGTCTATTTTGTTGTTTAAAAACAACAAAAGCTATTGTTTCATATCTGTCGTGTTTGATAGGGATCTTTTTTTTTTAGCGAGGAGAAGGAGATACAGGAAATGTTATTCCGGTAGCCGGATACCAGTGTCTTTGAACCACGGACTCCTAAAGACAAACATTGTAACCATTCAAACAGCTTACTGTTTTACCGCTGGTATCTGTGCCATTCGGGTTGTCAATCTATCGATTGCAAAGTCGATGCTGTTGTATTTCATTAGTGCAACAATGCACAACAAAACACCTTGTGCGTGCGACTCGTGCAACGGTGCACAGTGCCAAAATTCCAAAGTTCCCAGGCCAACAGCTGCCGTTAATGATGTGTTTACTTGAATTGGTCAAAGCGGCCCACTTGAAGTGATTTTAAATCAACCGGCAATGTGTTTTTGGAGGGGGGAGGAGGGGTGTCCCCCAGGCAGCCCTGTATCAGAGGAGGATAGTTCACTCTAGTGTTTGACAGTAGGTGTGTGTGTGTGTGTGTGTGTGTGTGTGTGTGTGTGTTAGCTGTAGTTTGTTGTGTTTTTGATTATTTCTCCTTTAGCTGCAGACAACATTCTTTTCATGCTCATGTTCACAGATGTTCCTGTTATCTAACCCTAATTGTCGTGCTAGATATGATAGAGTTCCATTTTCACCCTCATCATCTCGAGTGAAAGAAGAGGGATTAACATGTAGATTACGCGGATATATGTAAACCCTACTGCAATTGGCCGTAGAACAAACACACAAGCAAACAGAACTCTAGATAGACAGGATAATCCAATCAATGGGTCCAATAAACCATTAGACGAACACACAGCCTTCTGAAGGCTGTGCTGAATGAAATTAGGATTGCAATAAAAACAAGGCAAAAAGCTAATTACATGCCTAAAATCAATGGCATAAAAACTTCTAATAGAGGAGGGACTGCTCTGAAGGCGAGGGTGAGACAAAGATCAGACCCATCTCACTGAATGCTCTCGGTTTGTATCTGCAGCGACTCCAGGTTTCTCCCCTGAACTAACCGCTGCTCTTGACTGTAAACGCAGTAAAGCAGTTATAAAGTCCTTACCCCCCCCCCCCCCGACTGCAATCAGCTACTGGGATACTGGGATCTGCAGTGTGGGGAGAAATAAAACTCACTACCATAAATCTTTATTTCCCCTGAAGGGCAATTTGCTTTACAGCCAATGGGTTACAAACCACACAGAGCAAAGGACGCTGGCAGCGCAGGTACATATTAAAGGAGGCGCACTGCGTTGATATTTGAAAACCTGGCAACTGGGAGCATGCAGTGAGAATTGATCCTATGGAAAGCACTGGAAACGGGCCATTTAAGTCAGTGGCGTCGGAGGCCACAGTCATTGTGTTGACGACTTTGTGTTGAAGCCCTGGGTTTCCTGTGTCATGTTTTCATAGCAGTTGTGGCTCAGGGGGGAATTCCAGCTTCCAGGTTTGGTTTCATACGGAGCTTCTCTTGTTTTCGGTGTGTGCTGCTGAGCTTCGCAGCTTTGTTTTTTGTGTTAAGACAAATGGTAGTAACATTTATTTATTTATTTTTTTATGGCTCCCAGTTTTCCCCTAGAAAGTGTGTTCTTTCATAATGAACAAAATGATCTGTTTTGTGCGCTTTCCTACACAATAGGCATAATGGGGCTTGCGGAAAATATCATTAGGGAGTGGGTGTCCTCCTTGACAGGTAGTTTAGATGAACCTAGCTGGTATGGAAAAACAACAGCAACACAAACAATATAGCTCCCCATGTTGTACCCAAGTGAGTACCACAGCTACAACTAAAGCACATGGACTTCCACCTGCACTGAGCCCCTTGCACCACAGCTGGCTGGTGGGCAATGGAAAATACTGGGGTGTGATTTCCCTTCTTTCCTCCTCTTGTTCCAAACCTCCCTCTCCGCTGCCCTCCATCTCTCATTGCTGTGATGTCCTCCACATCTACCCCTCTCTCCGCCACCCGTTCCCCCACATGTTCTGGACATCCAGACACCCATGACAAGAGTGGCCTTACATGGGGGGAACTTTGGTGTAAACTGTCTGGATTCTGTTTTTCTTGACCCCGAGACTAACGTCTTCGCTACACCACTCTTTCTTCCTCTCTTTGTCTTTAGCAGCTTAATGCCTTTCTGACCTTGTGTGTGCTGTTTACTTTGAAACGCTCCCGGTTGTTTTTTTGAAGAAGCGGATCGTTTGGATTGTTTTCATTTCTTCCCGCGTCACCACTGCGCTGCGGCTGGTGTTTGGTCGAGGATTGCGGGAGGAGCATGTTGTCTTTGTCAAGGAGCCATGTAATCACATTATCCCTCGCCATGTGTTTCGCTTTTACAAAGTCAAGAGGCATTCGCAACGAGGGACGATCCGCAAGCGCAGCACTTCACAAGCCGTACCTCCCCCGGGGGGGGGGGGGTATGCAAGGGCACGCAACGGTGGAACCCAAGGGCACACTATCTGGCAATTGTAATTTTAAAAGGGCTTTGTTACATTTTTAATGCCGTGTCTCCAAGGGGTTTGGGTGGGTTACTCGCTCACAGGGTTTCGATCTCCGGGGTTAGGAAACCGAGAGTTGTGGAAAAAAACCACTCTGCTGGCGCAGAGCAAATGACACTCAATTACGCTCCGAACCCCGAATTAACATGCCCTCTCCCCAACCCTTTAGGGCGGAAGGTGTTTCACGCGCCGCTGCCCTACCTGGTTTCGTACTTTACCCAAGTGCCTGCCTGAACACATCTGCTCGTGTGTGGCGGACGGGCTGCACGCAATCCGCTGGGAGTTCACACGGCGTAGAGCCATCTGATAATGGGAGCCTTTGCCTGGGTCGGGGGAGAGAGTTGTCCCAGTGCTGTTAAGTGAGCCGCGCGCAAGGGGGGGGGAGAGGAGGAGGAGGAGGAGGAGGAGGATGAAGGGCGAGGCGAGGCGATTTCCTGTGTTTGCCCGTGCTGCCGGGGGTGAACAGCGGTGTCAAGTGTTGGGTTTCTGCCCGCTGAATATTCACCAGCCTCAGCCAGCTAAACTTTCACGCGGGCAGCACTCACGCTAGCGCCAGTTAGCCTCGGTGAACCAAAGATCAAGAGAGGTGACCTGACCGCTCACACGCTGTGAGGAGAGAAATATGCACCTGAACATCTTTTAGAAATATTTAGTTGCACTGTAGATTGGGGTTTGGCTTACATTCCACATGGTTTTGAATGATAGTGCATATGAGGCAACATTCCTTATGATCATTAGCAACAAGTCATAATAATGAAGACAAAATGAAACAATGACACCTTTTATACTAGTAGACAACAAGGCTATGTACGACAGGTACACATGGCCATGTGCTCTTAAACTATTAAATACACTGGCCTGCAATGTGCATATATGTGCATTTTCCATCTTGCTCCATGTTTTGCATTCAACAAGAAGTGTATCGTTATGCGTGCATAGTCTCACCGACACACAGACACACATACACAACGTATTCACACACAGCACTCAAATTGTACCACTGTCACCAGTGTGTGAAAACGCTGTCGTCAATGTGCAGGTTTTTTCCAGCAACACTTTAATCTGCACATCATCATTTTCTGTCACTGAACATCACATCAGAGAGAGACGCCATTACTTCTACACTATCCCGTTTGGAGGAACTCCCAGAGCTGGAGCTCGATGTCTTACTGAAAGGCTTTCTCTCTCTCTGTCACTCTCTCTGTCTCTGTCTGTCTCTCTCTCTCTCTCTCTCTCTCTCTCTCTCTCTCTCTCTCTCTCTCTCTCTCTCTCTCTCTCTTTGCCTCTCTCTTTCTCTCTTTCTCTCTCTCTCTGACTGCCTCTGTCCCTCTGTCTATCGCTAGCTCTTCCTCATTCTCTCTTTCTCTCTCTCTCTCTCTCTCTCTCTCTCTCTCTCTCTCTCTCTCTCTCTCTCTCTCTCGCCGTCTGCAACATTTTAGCTGCAGTGTTTGAAATGGCACGCCAACGCCAAATTGACTCTTCAGAGTTTTCTTCCACTCTGCGATCTGTCATCCGCTGCTTGGTCTGTCAGACGGAGACAGCGCAGTGGGGCCGGCGCACTCCCCCGTCCAAACGTCTGGAGAATGTGACTTTGGTTGCGATTCAGTGAAAGAAAACAGAAATATACACTGTACTATTCATTTATCTTCAAGGTAACTAAAATATGGTATAGCCCTCCTCTACTTGTTTTATGTTGTACGTCCTGGCACTTAATGTACGCACTTATCGTATGTTGTTGAGTTATAGTACTTAGCTGTAGCTGTGTAGCGTCTTCTCCAAGCTATCTTTGTTGTGTACACGGAATGGGTTAACCTAGCGATTGTTAGTGCTTTGCACTTGGTTCTAGGAACATCCTTACTGTACCGACAGCGATATCTTTTTTTCACTTTCTTATGACAAATGTACTCGTTAGTCGGTTTGGATAAAAGTGCCTGCTAAATGCCCTGAGTGTAAAGGGAAATGTATAGCATTCAGAGCGCACACCGAAAGCTTAAGTACATGATGCATCGTGTAAAAATCCCGCTGATGAATCGTACGTCCCGGGTGGTCTCGTACTCCTACATCACGTCAAATCTGTCCCTGTCGTGTTAGGGGGATGCACCGCGTCAGGCGCCTGCAGTGCTCGCCAATTCTCTGTCAGTCGGGCAAAGGGATGACCAATCATGTATACAGTATTACAGCAGCTCCCAAAGTGGGCAGGGGACGTGAATGATCAAATCAATTCAATGAATCAAATCAATTCATTGAATCACTTTGGCGAACCTATGCACAATGTGTCTCTTCCACTCTTGTCCAAAATGGGATTTTTCTTCACAGAACAAATTGATTTAGAGAGCAGGCCGAGGTAGATGGGTTTTATTATTTAGATGTTCAAATCCAATTTCAAATCATTTTACCCTTGCGCTGTACCTTGTCCACTTGTTATATTTCGAAATGAATGTGACAGCGGAAATCCAAAATATTACATACGTAAGAAAATCGATAATAAGTAAGGATCCAGGATAAGTGTCAGCAAGAAATCATAACTATTCTTTTCGATCTCTAGAAAGGTGCAGCTCAGGATACATATCATTGCATATTGCTTACAGACTTTGCTTACTTCCCAGAGCGTATTAACAGGATAAGGTTTACTGACGGAAACCCCCCTCCATAGGCGATCAGGTCGGTGTGTGTGTGTGTGTGTGTGTGTGTGTGTGTGTGTGTGTGTGTGTGTGTGTGTGTGTGAAGGCCTGCCCATCCCCTGTGGAGCCCTACACACTAACCATCAGCCACAGGCCACTGTGGTCATGGTTATAGTCGTGTAACATGCTGGTGTTTTTAAACTACTGTGCATTACGTGGTTGGATTCTCACACACACACACACACACACTCTGCCTCATCTGATTAGATGTGCCGGAGAAAGGCTGTGGGAGGCAGGTCTGTCGACCAGGCTGCTAGCTAGAATGCTTCAGGCTCCTCACTGGGTTGCTCGTGTTGGTACTCGCCAGAGCCCCATCGCTAGGCTGTTCCCTATGCTCCTGGCCAGGTTGCTCTTTGGGGGCTCTGCTGCTATATCCGATGCCCACTGGGCCCTGCAGAACTGTTTTTTTTTTTGCCACGGTGTCCCACAGTGTTTATCATGCTTGGTGCAATAGAGCAGGGCACTGTGTTAATGGTTACAAAAGGAGATTTGAATAGGCTGGCCGCAGTTGTTCCCCATTATGATTGTGTGTGAGAGTGTTCTAGTGTGTCTTTGCGTGTGTGTGAGTGTGTCTTTGTGTGTGTGTGTCTGTGTGTGTGTGTGTAGCGCACGCTGTTTGAGTTTCGATTTCAGACTGCCAGAGGGTCCGCCTGGCTGTGTTTCTGTGGTGATTCCTTTGCTGTTTGTTGTTACATTGACTTATCCCTGCTGGGGCTGGCAGACATACACCACTCCTCGTGTTTGGTGTTTAGAGTGCATTGAAGGGACATTAGAAGGTTAACAGTAACACAAGCTGCTAATTTATGTCATCTTCGATTGCTTGAAGACGTGGCGTGCGTGTCATGTGTGTCGCACTGCAATGGACAATGAGTCGCACTTGAAATGTTTTTTTTTTATGTATGGTCTCTGATGAATGGATAATAGTGTGTGTGTGTGTGTGTGTGTGTGCCTGTGTGTGTGACTATTTGTGTGCGTGCTTGTGTGCACTTAAGAGAGCGTACCAGGGGCTGCTGTCAGATGAGGTGTTTGTGGTTGTGTTAATGTAGACTGATTCACCACCGTACCACTCACTGACTAGCTACTCTGCTTCTCAAGCACACACAAACACACACACACATGCTCACAGGCACAGGCACACACACACGCACACACACACACGCACACACACACGCACGCACACACACACACACGCTCTGATAAACGAAAGCAGGTGCCAGACGTAAGTGCCACCTTTGTCATCAGCTTTTGGAAACACTGTGTATGAGAGAGGCGGCAATTTGGTGTACTTTGTGCCAGCGAGTAGGTTTCCTGATTAGCATAACGGTGATATAAAAAAAAGAGAAGTCATGATTGTTCTTGATTATTATTTTGCATCACCACCTGTTTATAGTGCAATTATAGCGCAGGAGCGAGTGCCATTTGCAAGTTGTTCGCCTCCGCACCGCAGTAAAGACATATGCGCTTTAATGAGCACCTTGCCGTTCGCCCTTCATGTCTCTGAGCCTCTCCTTGATGTGAACCGTCGGAGCTCTCTGCCGGCTTGTGTTTGTTATGCTAATGTTTGAATTGCCAGTGTTTGTTTTCAGATCGCTCAGAGCCCGGCAAACCTTTTTGGCTCGGCTGGGGCTGATGGTCACCGAGGATCAGGCGCTTGTGTCACTGTGATTCAGAGCCAGCCGTCAGTCGGACATTATCAGATGGAGATAAGAGCTGTTGTTGATTCCAGAGGCAGATTAAACATTTGTCAAGTGCCACTCAAACCTCTGCTCTTTTCAATTCACAGTACTCTTGTTTGCTTAGGTTCAAGGGGAACGGGCGACAATGGAGTTGTCCCTCAGCGAGACGTGTGAGTTTAGCTGCTAAATAGTGTCAATGTTTTGAGCGATGTTGACGGGGAAAGTGGTAGACACTGAGATAGCAGTCGACAATGTGTAGCATGCGCCCTAACTGAAAGGAAGCTCTGGTTGTCAGCGCAGTGGAAATAGAAGTAAGGGCTTTAAACTCGTCCATGGAGACTGGTTCCCTAGCTTATGAATATCAATCAATACCGGCTAAGAAGATATTATTCACCCTATACCCTATTTAATAATTTAGTTTGTTTTATTTGTGTATCTTCTTTTATCCAATTCAAAGGGCTCTTGGTGAGTTAGCTCGAGTTACTATGTAATGTCAATAAGTCCTTATTTCCTCACTTCCATCCGTTATTGCTGGTGACTAAGGGGACTCCGGCTACCTAAAGCAATTTCCTCCAACCCGTTTTACTCATTGGTACACATCACCCACAATGCAATGCAGGGCATAGACGAGAGGAGTTGATTTGTGGTGAGGAAGGTAGATCATTTCTGCAGGTTTCAGGGTGAGTCAGAACTTATAGAGAGAGAGAGAGAGAGAGAGAGAGAGAGAGAGAGAGAGAGAGAGAGAGAGAGAGAGAGAGAGAGGGAGGGATGCAGTGTTTCAAAACCGATGAGTTACAGGGGAACAGAAAGGCCATCATCAGAAGTACGTGTGAATTGATATATCTAATAATAAGACAAGTCTGCTCAGCTCCATGGAAGATATGCAGTACATCCTGACCCACACTACTTTGATATAATTTCACATTTCTTTGTGTTATATTACCTACTATAACTATTTATTCTGTACTATACGATTACCTTGAACTAATTCACAGGTAACAAAAAATTGGAACATAAAGCTTTGGTTTTTCCCTTTGTTTAGTAGAAGTAATTAATTTCCATTCAAATCTAAAGTGAATTTTTCTTTTCACAACGTGAGAAATTGTTAATTGTCTAAATTGACACGTGTGCACAGGGCTTCCAACGTTGGAGTTCAGCACCTTGGTAGCGGGAGGGACAGAAGCTCCCTGTGGCCAGCCTTGATCTGTTGTTGTAACGTGAAGGAGCCCTGCTGCTTGACTGCCTAGCCCTGCAGCCCAACATCTGCTGAGTGCAGGAAGCATTTGAAGGATAATTAAAAGGACCGGCTCCAACTCATTTCCCGCCTCCCATGACTAAGCAACACGCTGCTCCACCAAGAGAGTGGCAATTATTTTGGGTTATTAAAAAGAGGAAACGCAACCCAGGAAGTGAAACTATCGATTACGAACACCCCCCCCCCCCCCCCCCCCCCACCCCATCTTGCTAGTATTAAAATAAGCTGTTCTTTTTTGCCTGGGTTTCCCCAACCATCAGAGGTCATAATCGGGGCTCGGCTGTGATAATGACCTGTGGCAGAGAAGGGGTTATTAGCAGGGGCAGACCGTACTGTTAGGCAAACCAGGCACTTGCCTGGAGTCCCAGGCCCCAGGCCCATAGAGGCCTTTTGGGGCCCCCAAAATACCGTCTTTATATTCTATATATCTATATTTATATACTTCGCTACGCCATCCACCCCCCCCCACCTCCCCCCCGTCAACAACTCTGGTCACCTTTGCCTGGAGCCCCCAAAGGGCTAAGTACGCCACTGGTTATTAGCTGCTAAAGCTACCTTGCTTAGGAGGTTGTAGCACGCTTGCTGAAATGTAAAGCTCAATGAAGATGGATGTAATATACACTCCTGTATGTTTTTCCTTTTATGACAGTCCATACAACTTCTTATTCAAACATGCTCTATGGTCTGAAGGCCGAGCAAGGAAGAGAGGTAAAAGCTCCACATGTAGAGTTCTCTTTTTGAGAAGGGTTTAATTGGAATGGGGGCATTGTGAATTGTTTTCTTTTCACTCTGAGCTGCAAGGCCAAGTTATGGCATATTTATAGCGTTTTGTTCATTTCATTTTTGAGTAAGAAGTGTTTTCCAGGAGTGTGGTTTGGTCACTCGTGTATTCGAAGGCCTTTCTGTTGTGTTAACTTTGTTTATTTGAGTGCTGAGCGTTGGCGCTGACAACCAGCCTGGGTTATATTACATTTATGTAAAGTCGGTGAGAAAAATGCCAGTTGTGAATACCAATCAGAACGTGAAGCACCACGTTAAGAGCAATGATCATAGGCACACCATAACCATTTCATTTCTTGCAGTCTCTAGCCTTGTTGTTTGGAAGCAGGGCTCCGCACCTCGTCATAAATAACGAATAATAAGTCTCTCTCAACACAAACACACACACACACACACACACACACACACACACACACACACACACACACGTAAAACCTTGTTTCATTTTGGAAACATAGACACAGTGTTACTTTCGCTCAATGGTACAAATCCCCCCTGAGATATGTTGGGCATTTCCAGTCTTGTTTTGCCCTTCTTAGATTTCAACCGTAGCATATTATCGTGATCATCATTATTCGATTCTTCCCGTGTTGTTGCTGCGTTCCGCCCCCCCCACCACCCCCCCCCCCCTGTCCTCTTCAGCTCTGAGCGCGGTCCTCGCTGCGGTACACCGCGAACGCCCAGTCGGTTTAAGTCCTTCCTTGCACGCCTGTCCCTGCTGCAGCTCGCCTTCTTTTGTTGGACGGCGGTCATGTGAACTGAGCCCCAGTGTGGAGAGCCAGCTGTCCTTTCCCTGCCAAGTCATGTGCAAGTCATAAAGCAGCAGCAGCACCACTTGGAAGAAAAAAAAGGACAATAATCAATTTTACAGAGTTAGGCATCTTTTTTTTTTTTGCTCTGTAGCCCAGTTCCAACCATGAACGGTGAGTGGGGGGGCCGGGGGGGTTGAGGAGGTTGTTTAACGGAAACACACACACACACACACACACACACACACACACGGCTCCCTCCTTTGTCAGCGGCCGTGTGCTCGCTATATTAAAGTCAAGTTTGAAGTCAGACCCTTTTGTTCGTCTCTGGGCTCTCTGATTCGGGGACCGTAATATGACATGTCACCTTTTTGGCACACAGCCGATCATATGCCGTTGCAGGATTTGGATCGCTGAAGACAATGCAGAAGTGTACTGGGAAGGTGTGTGTGTGTGTGTGTGTGTGTGCGTGCGTGTCCGTGCACGTGTGTGTGTGTGCGTCTCTGTACTGTGACATACATTTCACTGTGAGGCAACAGGCAGGAAACCAAAGGTCTTTTGTTAAGTTGGTATCTGTAAGTATTTACTGCTGGCACAATCGTCTTTTGTTGGCCAACACAGGGGCAGTCGGGGTGATTTGCACAGCGGCTTAAAAGTCTTTTGTCCGGGCCACAGGCACATCACTCAGACTGGAGCTTCTGCAAGCGGGATAGACGGGGGTGTAACGGGGCTTCTCAATTTCCCCGGGACATTGTTTATAGTCCCACTATAATGTCTGGAGGCCTCACAGGGAAAGCGAGGCAGAGACTGGCACATTCTGAACCGAGGTATTGGCTTACAACGCAGCCCCGTACAGTATGTGGATCTGTTCTGCCTCGCCGTAGGGTCACAGTATGTGTTCTGGAGAATGGATTCCTTGGCTGCTAATGTCTTTCTCAGAGTGGGAACATTTGGCTTCAGTCAAACATAGAATAAGGTATGGAAAGAGTGTGTGTGTGTGTGTGTAGAGAACCAGCGGTGAGATCATAGGGCACACGTAAAATGTAACTTATCCCATATAATTTCGAATGAATGGGGCCCACATCTTCATAAACTAGACGAGATTCACACAGGTCTACCTATTCTATTTAGTAATGTTAACACTTCATAATAAGAGTAGATTTAAGCAGCAATCTCTAATATTTGTATGTATATAAATGTCTGTTAAGTCACTATCTATCATCAACACACTAACCCTAGCCCTCACCCTAATCCTTAACCTGACCATAACCCCAACCCCTGTGCTTATATAATAATGCTTGTTGCACAATAATCAAATGTTAATTAATGGAACCTTATTGTAAAGGGTTACTGTAGTAATTAAATACATATTATTGTGGCTTTGAAAAGCTCCTTTCGTCGTCGCAAATAGATCCGTGTATTCATATGCATGTGCATCGTAATGCTATGCCGTGCTAACTCGAGTCCGTTCACCCGGTACATCCAGTACACACTGACCCATGACCGAGTGGCTCTATTGAATTACCCATGCATTACACATGCAGTGCCTGGCCCTTGTTGACATGCTGTTCCCCAGAGAGCACCAACAAGATCACGTAGGTCACCGTCTGCCCGGAGG
Source organism: Micromesistius poutassou (assembly GCF_964030765.1). NCBI lineage: Eukaryota > Metazoa > Chordata > Actinopteri > Gadiformes > Gadidae > Micromesistius > Micromesistius poutassou. The sequence goes on along the minus strand of NC_140275.1, from coordinate 10,279,674 downwards.
TTTGCACCAAACACTTTTCCCCGGGCCCCAGCCAACCGCCACCACCATTCCACCCTGAACCTCCACACACACACACGCACGCGCACACACACACACACGCGCACACAAAGCCCCCTTTCTTCCCCCCCCCCCTCCTCCTGGATAACACTTGTGACGGGTTGGATTAGCGGCAAGGCCCAAGCGGCCTCCCGAAGGAGATAGTGTGGATAGTGCCCGGTGCCTAGTGGCCTCAGTACATTTCCTCTCAGAAGCCGTGGAATGAGAATGAGCCGTGGAGCCCACAATGGCTCAGGTCCAGCCCCGCGTGGTGTACCATGAACCCGGCCCTGCACTCGCCCTGTCCGACTCTCTGGAACCTGCTAAAAATGCAGCCAGTGAGTGCAAGGGGGGGGCGGTGGGGGGGGGTGCAGGGCGAAACGGAAAAATGAGCAGAGATGTGAGAGGCGTTTTGTTTTTCGTCGTCTGCTTCCTGTGGTGGGCTCTTGTTTTGAAAAGGTGGGCACCTCAGTGCTCAAGTTGTTTTCTGGTCCTCCGGGGACCAGGGGGGGGGAGGTAATGCATTTCCAAGGCCAGACTGCTGTGAACATTCCTCTGCTCTTGCGCTCCCCTGTCGGCCGTTACCGTTTGCCGTCTCGGTGCTCGCGCCGCTCAGAGGATGGGTATGGGGTCAGTGGCCTCGTCCTAAAATGACGCCTAGGGCATACCAGAGTGTATTCGTAGGACGTTTCCATTTGACACAGTGGAGAGATCAAACCCAGCAGACACCCCCCTGACTAGTAGTAGAACGTCTTTGGTTCTTGAATGTATTTAGCTTTCCTCAGCAGCAAAGCCCACGCTACCTAACTCCACTGGGTAGAACAGCTCTGTGTTTCGCTTGTCTGTTGTTGAGAGGTTTGTTGGTCAAATGCATATTTCATGTTTCAGGGTGAGGTAGCTTTGCCGGCTGAGGCAAAGCTGGCCTTGCTCAGTGATTCTGTTAATCCCTCTATCTTCTGAGCTGAACCTTTTCTCTCTCTCTCTCTCTCTCTCTCTCTCTCTCTCTCTCTCTCTCTGTCTCTGTCTGGCTGTGTCTGTGTCTGTCTATATCTATCTCTCTCAATGTCTCTGTCTCTCTCTCTGAACCTTTTCTATTGCGCTCTCTCTCTCTCTCTGTGTGTCTCTGTCTGTCTCTCTGTCTATCTCTGTCTCTCTCTCTCTCTCTCCCCCGACCCTCTCTATCGTTCTATCCCTCCCTCGCTCTCTCTCTCTCTCTCTCCTCCTCCCCCCACCCTCTCTATCGTTCTATCTCTCGCTGTCTCTCTCTGCTGGAAACTCATTAATTGGATCATCCCATGAATGGGGGCACAGAGCCGCTATATCCATCGTACTTTAAAAAGAATCCGAAGCAGTGTGTTGGGAGAAGTTGAAGATTAGAGATAATGACGTTTCGGCGAACAATATTGATCCAGTAGGTATGATGAAATGCCGTAGTGAGTTGTATTATTAAGTGAAATTGTTTGAGATGTACTCTCAAATAAAAAGTGAGCCCTTTCCCTGAATCACTGGTTCATCAAACATGGCAGACACACAATAAAGATGTTCTGAGAATCACTTTGTTGGGGGAAATTTTTATTTTGTTCAGTCAGTAAACTTCAAGGGATGTGTAGTTCAGTTCTGTCCGTCTCTCTCTCTCTCTTCTACCCTAAGTAAAGGGTTCGGGGAAGTTGCCGGCCTCCAGCTATCAATTGTATCCAAATGACAGTCTCTGTGTTATTTTGTGCCACTGAGCTGCGCTGTGCCGTGTGTGAACGCTGTCAGAAAGTGGGACAGGGCAGGAAATGATGTATTGGTAGAGTGCCAGCCCCCACCGTCTATCTGTGTGTTTCATCACCTGCTCAAGTGGGTGTTGTGTAAATGCTGTGTCATGTAGCTTATGGTGTTATTGCACGGATTGGTTAAGGAGCGGAACAACTTGTTTAAGTCTGAGGGTTAGGAGTCATTAGTGGTGACGAACGACGACGACACGCCCGCCGCATGCAGTCGATTTAAAACGTAGTGGCAGTTTGGTTTTTGTTTCATGTATTAGCTGCTTGTTTCAGAAGGGGAATAACCGTGATAAATGTTCCGCAGTGATCTTTCCTTTTGAATACAAGCAAAGAAGCATTTAATGATATATTTGACATTAAGTTTGCTTAAAATAAGCCTTTCGATGCTGTGAAAATGTGCCTTTTGGTGTATAATGCACCACAGGTGCTGCTTTATTGTACTGTGTGGGAATTTCCTTTGGCACAGTAGGGCTGTCAAAATTGCTCAAAAATGACGTTTGAATATTCCCTCTAAAAAAAAAAATATATATATATTATATATTCGAACTATTCAAATATCTATATTTGCGCATTATGTCAATGACGCGCATTACGTCAATAACAGGACAAACTAATACAACGAGACATAACTACTGGTATAGGTAGTTTATTTAAGTTGAAACATATTTGACAACATATTACCTACACAAAAATAAGTAAATGAACTAATGGCCAAGACCGCAGACCTCGCTCTCTTTTTCTCTCTCTCTCTCTCTCGCTCCCCCTCACTCTCTCTGCGCATACTGGTTTAACTAAACAACAAGAATAAACAAACGCTGAGTGCTGATCAAGAGTTTTGTGCGAGCAATTTAAGGTCCCGACTCTTGTCCCAAATACGGCAGGCTTCATTCAGTGATTGAAACAAATATAACATTAATTGAAGTGCAGTGCGCCCACTCGCAAAGCAGACAGCCGCACTGCGGCTTTTCCACATTTGAATATTAATTTTCACCTTTGAATGACTGTTTTTAAAAACAAATAAAACTAATATATATTCGAATTTAGAATATTTGTTGACAGCCCTATGGCATAGCTAAATTAGATTTCTGTAGAAAATGTATGAGAGTATTGTCTCGTAGCTATATATAGAGCCAGATATTTGTTAAAACCCCATGGGAACTTCCTTATGGGTAATGTAGGAAAATAGCAGCGAAGCACATCAGGAAGTTATTTTATAATAATCAAAGTCATAATCAAATGGTCAGTCTTTTCCTTTGAAAATGTTATCACATCATTATCACATCACATCATTCTTCTTCTGTCCCAGGCCATTTCCTATTCTGGATAAACTATATGCTTACATCTTAAATAATACATATTTATGTGAGGCTGTTTAATTTCCCTTAAATGCATCCCGTTTATTTGTCAATACTCGAAGGTTGTGTTCCTGACGTGAACTTGTTGCATGTGTGTCATCTGTTCAAAGAGTTGTTTCATCCCATCCACGTGTTGTTTAAAAAAACACCACGAGGGCCTGCATCCTGAGTGTCTTTTAGTTTGAAGTCAAACTGTCAGTTGTTGTCAGCTGTATGCAGACTACATCATCATTGACCAAGATACTTAACCCCTACCTGTTCCTTAATGGCATGTATCTGAATTCACCATCAGCCATCTACTAAATTACTAAATAGAAATAGAAAGGAGGGGGATGTTTGAAAGCATCTTGATAGACAAAAGACATTTGTTAAAGCCAAGAGATCACTTGACAATATCATGTCGTCCGCAAGGGAAATGCAGGCAGTGCTTAGCTCCAGCGACGGATGTTCCAGAATGATCCATGGATATTTCCTGTGTGATATTTTCCTTTCTGCAGTCCGTTCCAGAAGATCACAGATCCATTCTTGTTTTCCCCCTTGGTCTTTTTTTTTCCTATAGTATTACCGCTTGACACGCTTGGTCTCGGTGTCACAGACGTGCCACTAAAACATGAGTGCCTTAGGAAAATGTCAGCTGAGGCTAAGACCATAGTCTGGTTATGGAGAAGAGTGAGAGAGAGAGAGAGAGAGAGAGAGAGAGAGAGCGAGAGCGGGAGAGAGAGGCGGGCAGCTGTTGGACGTGAGGCGTGAAGTCATTTATCATGGTGGTGGTGGTGGTGGAGAAGGAGGACGAAGGAGGGAGAGGGTTGTAAAGGGTTATCCCCAGGGATCCTTCCTGCGGTGGCTCTCTCTTGTCTCGGTCCTGGCGGTGTTAGACTGTGCATGGGTGATAAAACGGAGCCATAACTAGCATTCAGTACGTCACAAGTCACACCCAGGCCTTTCTCCTGCTGGCCTGACCCATTTGGGTAACGTCGCCACGTCGTCACGGTCGATGGAGCATGCAACCTCCAGCTCACTAGGAAGCCACAGAGCTGTGCCCGGCCACACACTGGAATGACCTGTGACCTGTAATCCCCCCCCCCCCCCCCCCCTTGCGCTTGATTGTTGTGTCTGCCAGGCGACTGGGGGGAGCTCTTTTGAAGACCACTGCGAGCCATTGCAACACCATTTGTTTGGCTAAGAAGGTCAAAGGCAATGTGGTTGCTCCAGACACTTGCAGAACCTCCACAGTTGATAAGACTCCTGAAAAAAAATCTCCATTCGGCTAGTCTAGTCTGTGAAAACATTTTTTATCTAAAAGAGATTTTTTTTTTTCCAGAGAGTCTTCGGTTACAGAATAACTTACCGGACACTTAGACATCATTATTCTGATGAATAAATTTGCTCAGAAGTGCGTTTGGCGTGCATTGCTCCCTGTGTAATCACTGCAACATTTCAAGTGTTTTTTGGCAGACAGACCAACAAGCTATTAATGAGACATGTTGCCTAATGAACAACACTTTATATGACAACACTATCCGATCGCCATCTCTTTGTTATCTCCCTAGCTTTTAACCAGATGCCTTCAAAACCCTGTCACATTTACTTTTAATTTGGCTCCTGCATTGCGTACCTGCAAGCAAAACAGACAGGACATTAAATCAAATACCAAAGAGACTCCCTACCAAATGTACTGTATGAGCACTGGGGGAAAGTGCATGAAATTGATGGCTGCGTTTTCACATAATATTCAAACGCATTCAAATGTCTTGAGATACTTCAATTTTAACATTGACCTGGCCTATTCATTCCACATTAGCCTGATTTGGAACGGGATGACTGCTATTGATGTAATGAGCAGGTATGTGCAGCGATTGTTATATATTACATTCATCTATCCTATATACATGAAACGATTGGTAATTCACTTTAAAAAAGGCCCTATTTCTTTTCATCTCATATAATACATAATGAAATTGTACAATTAAACAGGAATGCATCTTAAGGCGCAGACCACCTACTCAAAATGACGTAACATGAAACAGCTCTATATTGATAGAATTGAAAATGTGCCAATGTAGTCTCATGTCAAATGCTCAAATTACTACAAATATAGTAACAAAGTGGTCAATCTGTTTTGAGGAATTGAATAACTCAAGTTGAATTTCGATCAATTTGATCATTCAAATAATTTATTTCTACACCTCTTGATAAAATGTAACAGCTGTTTGATGATCAAGCTTTGCTGTCAGTGCTAGTTTCCAGCGAGGAGCTCAGCTGTGTGCGTGCAAGTGTATAAGCCTCGGTTTAAATCGTGTTTGTCTTATTCAAATCCTGTTGGTCAAAGTGTCGCTATCAAAAACCACAGAAGGAAACGATTAGTCATCCTAATGCAACACACTAACACACAACAGAACCCAGCTGAAGAGGAGTCTAAGCCAGTGTTCATAAGATTAACATCTTTTTTTTTTAATCTTTTTTTTTTTTTACTAACTCCCAGCACACTCTCCCTTCCTGTGTCCTCCTCCTCCTCTGTCAGGATTGGTCTGGCCTGGCCTGTGCTGAGGGTGGTGCGACCATCCCACTCCTCTCTATATTTAACCGCGCCACATTGAATTTAAACCGACAAGACTTGATTGCTTACTTTGCCCGAGTCTTTCAAAATCCTTGAGCAAAGACACACTCTGCCAAAACAGCACACAGCCTCAACGGTGATATACGATATATGATATTGCCTTGGGTGGTGTCGAAGCAGAGACTGCATGCTTATGAAAGCTTATGCTCCGGCAGTGAATGAAGAAAAATGAAGTATTGTCGGCTCACAGTTTTATGAAATCAAATCAATGGCGTAGCCTGTAAGCTCAGCAGGCTATGGTACAATCCGTCTCGGTGGATTTGAAACTGGTTTATGAGCTTTGCAACATGCCATCCCTGTCCCTCTCGTCAGATATAGTCGTCTATACGTTTACTGTTTCACTTTGTCCTGTCCACGCCACTGTTTCATTACTCAGAGACCAGCTCTGGAAATTAATAAATCAACGAGAGCTGGAAATATTAAAGAGTGGGGAGTTGAACATTTGTGAACATTTCTCTCACACAGTGTGAGACTGTCTGCATGCAGCCATTTGTTCGCTAGTTGATTAACTGGGACGCAGTTAAAAAGGTCAGGGGTTAAAGATAATGCAATTCGTCAGTATCATTCCGGTTATTTGTGTTTGGAAGATTGCCCAGAGATTTGAATAAACAACTCACCGTGTGCAGAGAGTAAGTATTTGGCTGCTCGTTCTAGCAATGCAAGATGTATTTAGCTATGGAGAATGTTTCTCTTTCTCTGCCTATCTCTTGTCTATCTGTGTGTCTCTGACAGAGAGTATCTGTCTGTGTGTCTGTCTAAAAGATAAATGGATAGATAGATAATCTTTCTCTCTCTCTCTCTCTCTCTCTCTCTCTCTCTCTCTCACTCGCACACTTTCGCTCTGCCTCGCTCTGTCTCTCTCTCTCTCTCTCAATGTAAGTGGTTCAGGAAGTGACCGTCAATCTCTCCCTCAGGGCCTCCACTCTTGACTCCAGCCTGCTGGTGTTGGGACCAGATGTCCGCCACTTCTGCAGACTATAAATATGCCCTGATTATGGGGGTAAAATATGGTGACATTGTGTAGCGTCACCGTCCAATGCCTCTTCTCTCATTCCGTTTGACATCGTGGCAAGGCTCGGGGGCCGTGCCCTCCTGAATGCACTCCATCCCTGCTGATCTCCGAGGACAAGCCGGCTCAGGCCTCGTTAGTACTTGGATGGCAGACCTACCACCGGGCCACTCCGGTTTCCTCCCACACCAAAAGACATGCGTGTGAATGCTCCTGCCAGTGAAAAAGTACCCGGAGTCGGTGCCTAGGTGCTGCACTATGTCTGCCCGCTGCTTTAGGGCTGCTAGTGAGGAGGGGGCAAACGCTCCTAGTGCTACTAGCGGTGGGTTTAAAGCTCCTCGTGCTGCCATTGATGGGTTAAATGCACATTTCGTGGTACTTGTGCAATAACAATTAAGTCTATTCTTCGGAAAAAAAAACCTGGAGGTCTCGTAGCACAACAGATTAGCAGCAGATGGAATTGGCTGCGGTCTTGTCGGGGAGGGCAGTAAATGTTTGACGGATGGGGGTTGGGAGGGCTTTGGCAAGGAAGGAAGCAGAAGATATACTATCTGTGTTGAATTTAGAATGCACTTTTGTTGAAATCTCTGATATCACGATTCTGCACTCCGACGAATGACAACATGTTTTGTGTTAACCTTGTTAAGCTTGTGCTCTGATTCCCATCGCTACTCTGCACTCAGTGCGCCACGTAGCTTTAGAAGAGTAGAGTGTTGGGAAAGATAATAATTGTAGTAATAATAATATTTGAAATTGATACTGCGCTTTTCTACAAAATTGTAGATGTAGATGTCTTTCAAATGTCACCTCTATCCTCCGTGCCTAATGAGTAGCGGTGAGCTCTTGACAAAGACATCAGGGGTGTCAGATCGGTTTCACAGCTCAAATCACCCTCTCTTCATGTAGTCTGATGGGACATGCTAATGTAAGCCAATATGGAGCCATATCTCCATCGCCAGCAGTCAAAAGGTGATCAAATAGCAACAGCACCAAGGCAACAGTCTCAAACAGTGCTTTGCTCTTGTCAGACTGTGTGACGTGACATGGAAAACCAGGCTTTAGCTTTCAGACCACACTGTTAACCTATCTGCTTACCAAATGACTGCAAGTTGAGAGACACTTGCACAGTCAGTGCTAAAAGCGTGCTTCCATGACATGTCAGCTGTCAGGGATTATGTCAGTTGATGACCAGTGCTGCTGACCCCTGGCTGACCTTTTTTCCGTGGAGGATGTTAGGATGTATCCCCCGGGGGGGGCGAAACAACGTCCTCAGTGAGCAGGGCTCGCTGGTATTTTGTGTGTTGGTTCACTTTTCTCTAGTGTGTGAGTGGGTTTGTGTGAGTGGGAGAGAAAGCATGTGCCCTCAGTGGTGGGCTGGGCCGTGGCCAGGGGAAATGGGCGGGTTTTAAAACTGTCATGGACACTGATTGGACGCGGAACACACTGTCCACAGAGACCTTGCCCGTGGCTAATACATACGTAGTTGGATGTCGGGTTCACTTTCGTTGATCAATTGAACTCAACCTGAACCGACATTTTGCTATGATTCAGAAGATTGCAGAATTATTTTACCTGAATGTGTATGATTATTCAGGCACTTTGGGTTCGGCGTATGTGACCTCATGTTCAACCGATCCTGTTTGTTTGTCTCTTTTCTTTTGACAACCAGTGGTGTGGAGTAAGACACAGAACAGTAACACACACCCACATACACGTACACACACACACCCACAGACACACAGACACTTCTTTCAACATCGGTAACTCACTCCCAGAATCACTCCCTCTTCCCTTTCTCGTTCTCTTCTCTTCTCTCTCTCTTTCTCGTCATAAATATTGTAGTCTCTCTCTCTCTCTCTCTCTTACAAGGCCTGGGGCTGTCAGGGTAATGCTGTGTTTTCAGAGCACTTAGGCGTTCTCCACGTGGCTGTGAACCCAAGGCAGGGCTGTGTACAGGAGGGTCACCATGTCATAATTATCCCAGACTATTGCTCTGCAATTAGCGCTGGGCTTTTCTCCCGCCCGTGTTTCAGGGGCGGGGTTGCCATCCACGCCCCCTATTGTTGCCTCTCCTGGAACAGAAATATATCCTCTTGAAAAAAAATCTAAAAGTGTTTTACGAGAGTGGCAGGCAGACGCCATTGAAAACATACTTAACTGCTCCGGCAACACAGCCAGCTGCCTCGGGCGAGATCTATTACTTCATCAAAGACACAGCGGTTCATGGAGACAGACGGGCAGAAGCTCAGACAGGCAGGCAGATAGATGGACGGGCAGACAGGCAGGAAGGCAGACAGCCAGGCTGTGACGGCAGACTGGCAGGCAGTCTGACTGGCTGACCGAGGGCATCATAAATCAATATTTTTTTCCCATTTTGTAATGGATGTCATTTGGTTGTTTCCACGATTAGAGAGACGGTTTTCATTTTTCTTCCAAAGCTGTTGAAAGCCTGAATTCATCTTTGAAGCCCGCTTGCGTATCCATCCTCTCCTCCCTCTTTGTGGCCGGGGCATTACGGCAGCCGGTGAGAAGGTAGCGAGACCTTCACAGAGGGGAATCCACTGTGGTGTTTCCACAGCCTTCTCCCGTTACGCCCAGGCAGGAGAGTATCAGATCTGCACAGCCCACATCAAACAGACCTGCCTCAGTCCAGAGACTCACTATTCCTCTCTCTACGTGTTGCAGAAACGACACTTGCAGGCAGACTGTGCCTCCATGCATCACGTAAAGCTGATACGCATACGCGCATTCTCACACCTCCCGCCCACGCGCTCGGTGTTTCCGAGAGAGGAGGGAGCGAGCGTCCGTAACAGCACGCTTCCTGTGTGTGGTGGATTCGAGACGAGTGGTTCAACCGTATTTGTGGATGAAAGGGAAATAGATTATTATTATTTTTTTACCTCAATCACTCAATGCGCTGCCCAGTTACACACGTTATTTAGCCGCCTTCCCCCACTGGCTCTCTCAGAATTCAAAGAAAAAAAGAGTTTTTGATCTCTTAAGTGTTGGCGCTCGGACCCGCTGTGAGTGGACGGAGAGGTTTTTCCCTTCCAGGTAAACGGAGCCGTGCGGGGGCACTGTCTGCTCTCCGTAGTGCTGCTGAGTCCTAAGTCGGGTTTAAACCCGTTCGGTGACTGCAGTCAGGGGCCCGGGTTTACCGCCGCCAGCGGTCAGCTTTAGCGCAGTGCTCCTCATTCTCAGCCTGCCGCTGCAAACGGCCAGAGAGAATGTGGCATCGCTGCATAAAACACTCCCCATTGGACCCAGTGGAGTGGCTGTTTCGGTTTCAATCTACGCTAACCGACGGAAAGAAGAATACCCGTATACGGTCAGCACACACACCCACCCCCTACCACCCCCCCCCCCCCCCCCCCCCCCAGAGCACAAACGTGCAGACACAAATACACACGTGCACGCACAAACACCGCCCCCCCCACTCCTCTCCCCTCCCCTCTTCAGCTTGTACCACTGGCTGTTGATTACCCAGCAGGCAGTGGGGAAAAGGGGAACTGAAAGTGCCGGTCAGGAAATGTAGCCGACACAGAATTCTGCCTCTTCACTGGTGAGAGAGACCCAGCTGCTGCTGTGTAGCCCGAATCGAACACACACACACATGTACACACACACACACACACATGCGGGCACACGCATGCACACAAGCACCCACACGGACATGCTTACACAGACGTATGCAGGCACGTACATACCTACTAACGCACGCATGAACGCACACGCACACGCACGCACGCGCATGCACACACACACACACACACACACAAACCCAGTTGGAAATTGAAAGCTGTCAATTGTTCTTTTTTTGCTGTTTCAGGCCCTAGTTATCTGCTCGTGTCTATTACCAGAGCAGATAAGTATTACGTGCGCTGTGGTTCAAATCTTGTAATCACTAAATGTTTATTTTCCACCGGATACTAAAAAGTAGCTTCTGCGGTGAGCGGTCGGGGATAGGTCACGGGGGGGGGGGGGGGGCCTCATTCCACATTAGAGGCTCTT
>NC_140275.1:10256377-10263877 GCF_964030765.1 Micromesistius poutassou | reverse complement strand
GATGGAAACAGGAGCAATGACAGCAGAGGACTACGGCAAACCCACACAGGATAAAAAAAAGGTGTCGAACTCACTGTGTAGTCAAGCGTTGATTGACAGCTTGGCAGAAGAAGAGAGACAGACGTCCAACATATTTATACAGCATATTCATACACGGCACAAAAGCACGCACGGGAACACACAAGCAGGATCCAATGCACTCACACACACAGAATCTCCAGCTTTCACTGTGCGCTCGCCGCTAGAACCACACAATGTGGGGTTGCATTCCTGCCATATTTCCTTGTGGACTGAGAGCAAGATAAGTGTGTATACATAGTGGTATGTGAATGTGTGGGTGGTGTGTGTGTGTGTGTGTGGGTGGGGAAGGGGGTAGGGCAGGTGATGTGTCTGGGTGGTGAGCTGACATTTGTGTGTGTGTGTGTGTGTGTGTGTGTGTGTGTGTGTGTGTGTGTGTGTGTGTGTGTGTGGCGATAAGTGTGTTTTTGTGTGTTTGGGTGTCTTTGGATGTGTTTGTTTGTGTATCAGTTTGTTTGTGGGTGTGTCTTGGTGTGTATGTGTGTGTGTCTTGGTATCTGTGTATGTGTGTGCATGTGTCTTTGTGTGTGTGTGTGTGTGTGTGTGTGTGTGTGCGTGTGTTTGGGTGTCTTTGGTTGTGTTTGTTTATGGGTGTGTCTTGGTCACCACGACACCAACAGTGTGTGTTTGGGTGTCTTAGTTTGCGTTTGTGTGTGTCTTAGTATGTGTGTGTGTGTGTGTGTGCTTCTATCTTGGTACATGTGTGCGTGTGTGTGTGTGTGTGCTTGTGTGTGTTTCTGACTTAGTTAATGTGCATAGTGTGGGGGAATGGGCGTGTTCCAACTAAGCCTGCGTTTCCTGCAGCCATGAAGTCGCATGAGAAGCCACAGCTCCCCAAGGCATCCTCACTCCCTTCCCAGAACGGCATGTCATCTTAACCCACCCCACCCTCCACACCTCCACCCCCACCCCCCCACACCACCGCCCCGCACCCGCCCTCACAGAGGAGCCGCGGTGCTGCCCAACAAGGAAATGCATTCATGACGGCAGCACGTCGGGTTTCATGCTAACTTGCCAAGGTGGTAGCGGCAGCCAAATGCCACTAAAGCAGCGATTAGCACTGAGACTTAGCGGCTACAAGCTGTCAGAGGTATCAACCGCACACACACACACACACACACACACATGCACGCACACACTCAGTTACGATGCTGCTGTCGTCACGTTGAAAATGTGCGGCGTATAATAATTGGAACGCATCGATTTTACATAGCGCATGACTGTGTGTCCCGCACACCCATGATGCGTTCACTTTGTACGTGTCTATTTCGGGTTCACAGTAACTAATTGCCAATGTATTATCTTTATATTGTAAACTGGCAGTGGACTCTATTACCTCTCCGGCCCCATAATACCTCCCCTGCAGGTATCATCAGTACTTATTCACTTCTTATCCGGAGGCCACGTGGATGGCTTCCAATGGAGAGATCACCATCCACCTCATTTGTTAGTGAAATAATACGGGTGTCGTGTCATTACATAAGGCCCGCGTGTGGCGTGTGATAAATGTATGGTGCACAACGCCTCCGGGGCGCAGATGGTCTGTTATTATGCTGTCAATGATTCACGCGGCACACAGAAGCCATTTGTCTCCATATTGTAATGAGTCAATGTTTCGAAACAGTAATTACCTTTTTGACTGCCTGAGTAATGACAGGTACAGTATCATTTTCCAGCGCACTCTCATGCACGCGCACACATACGTACAGATGCAAAGGCAGCCCGGTGTGGGTGAACACACACGCACACAGATTCTCACGCACACACGCACACATATGCACACATATGCACACACGCATACACACATACACACACGGACACACATACACACACACACACACACGCATACACACATACACACACATATACACACATACACACACACACACACACACACACACACACACACACAGACACACACACACACACGTGCATGTTGGTGTGCACACACTTATAATGTCTCTCCCACACACTTGCTCGCCGACAGATGCTCAAGGTCACGTTGACCTTTGACCCCTGCTGTCACATCAGCATTGATCCGTTTCCTTGGATCCAACCTCATTACGTGTCAGGGGGAGCCAGCGAGTGTAGCTAGAAGGGGGGCGGGCTGAACATCTTCTATCTGTTATGGGCTGAAGGTGCACAGAATGTGTGAACTGAAGGAAGAAAATACGGTTCAATTTTCAAATGTATCTGGTTTGGTATCTTTGTTTCAACCTCTGCCATGTCTTGTTAAAAGTTACGATGAAAGATTTTTTTTTTGTCTAGTGTGGTGTCCACCACTTCCCCAGCCTCCTAAAAAAGGTAACATTTCAAGGTGACTCGCAGGAACGATGGTGTGGCTTTAGAAACAGAAGGCCATTCTCCTTTTTCTCTCAAAGGACTCGTCTGGAGAAGCAATATTTTCTGCAGGAGCCAAATGTCAGTGTAACGTTATTCGTTTCCGTCCTTAAAAGACGAAAGGACATGTGGGTTAAGTGGTCTGGGATATTGGCAGAGGCAGTGCAGAATGGCTTAAAACTTTTTTTTTCCCAGCCTTTGCTGCTTTTCACCATTTCTTTCACAGTCTTGTCCCATTTTTACATAATGTTAGTTGGGAAGTTGCTAAAGCAATAATCAATGTCGTACAATCCATTAGCTTGGATCCTCTTGTGTGTCTTGAAGTCTCTCAGCCATAATGGAGGTTGGAGTGTGTCGTTGGTCCTCTGGTTTTCCCGCGTGATGAACGACGATACTTAGCTACACATACCAGTGGAGGCTTCTCCAGTGAGGAGAGGGAGGAAGATCCTCCTTAACATTGTTGAAAATAAAAAGTGTAGATTGCCCAGACTGCTTGTAATGAATTAATGCCCTTAAATATGACTACTTTAATGCCTTTGTATATGTAATGTTCGTTACCCTGGGTAAAGGGACATTAGCACCCCCTATCGCCTATTGAATATTACTCCGGGGGGACGTTCCTCCGTCAGCCTCCATTGACTCCCATTCATTTCTCGGGCACTACTGGCGGCCGGTGGATAACATGGGGGTCAATGGGAGAGAGGAGGAAAGTCCTCCTCTGAGTGTCTGGGACTAGCTAAGGGATCTGAATCGCGTCAACGTCTATTCACGAATAAGCTGGAGCCCTGGCTGCGCTATGAACCAATAAGCAGGGGCCCTGGCTGTGGAGCAGCCTGGAGGGAGGGTTTATCCCCTCAAGTCTCTAGGCTACGTAACGAGAACCAACAAACCCGCTCGTATGCCTCGTTTCCACCGAGCGGTGCGCTACTGTTCGTTGCGGTACAGTGCGGCTCTCTTCGCTTATATTGGCGTTTCCACCGAGCGGTGCGGTTCGGTTCGCTTATATTGGCGTTTCCACTGCCAAAAGTCTGCTGAAATAAACGCGAAAACGTGGAGTTACACTCAGATTTTAAATTTAGTTTTACAAATCAAGAGTAGGCCTGATTTGACTAATTGGCTTTGCATCCTTTCCTTCTGCCCTTGTCCAAGACATGCTGCCGACCAGCTTTCAAAGTACAATGCTGCCACTGGTGGATTTGTATCAATTTTATTCACATAATTATCCCTCCCTGCCATTTTGTAGTTCGCCAAAACACCCTGAAACAACTTGATTCTCACATACTTATGCCACCATACGCCACTAACAGTGCAAGCAGGCCAATGGCAACCAAGTGCGCAGTCCTTCCTCCCTCCCTTTAAAAACCACCAGCCGCCACTGACAGCCGCCCTTTCCACCCAAAACGTCTCCCGTTGAATAAGTTATGAGGAGACGGTGGGTGTTTTGCTCTGGGCTACCTACAGGTACACTTGCGGTGGACATTGATGTTTGACCCCAGTAGCGTTTGGCACAGGAGTTGAATATCGTAAAGCTGTTAGTCTCCTGCCGACCCAGAAAATTAAATTCCAAATATCAAATAGTTGGCATTCAAAGTGCCCTGTGGACCATTATACCAGCCCCTGCTGTATTTCCAGAAGGGCTGGACCGTGACACCCCTGGTCTCTCTTTCATTACATAACAAACCCATCGATGTGATTCTCTGAGCGGGCCTAAACTAAGATCCACTGACCCGTGCCGCTCAGCCAGGGGGCTGCAGCGGGACGGGAGGGTGTCTAAATATAGAGGAGGAGGAGGAGATCTGGGGGCTATATCTGGGCTCCGTCTAGCGATGGATGGAGGGGAGAGTGGTGGAGCGTAGCCGTAACCCACATCCAGCTGTGCCGGCGGGGGCGGGGCCAGTGGGGGGGGGGGGGGTGGTGGGGGGTGTTGTGGGGTAGGGCCTGAATCTGGTGGCAGCCCCCCTGGGGTGCCGCCACGGGCCTTTATGTGAAGGGTGGGAGAGCAGCCAACTGTGACACTGACAACCCCTTCACCACTGTAAGAGGGTGTTAAGTGAAGGGGGCTGTGGGGCTGGGGTGGGCGGGGGGCGGGGGGGGGGTATTTCGGAGCGGGGCCGTTAAAGTGTAATGTGAATAAAATGAGGTGATCCGTGGTGAAATACGGGGGACAGAGGGTGGCAGCTTGTGGTTTTAATAAGGCCATTTGAATATGGAGTCCCCGGATAGTGGGGCAGCAAGGATGTGATTGGGCGGAGGGGGAGGGGGGTGGGGGGGGGGGGGGGGTCTCGTCTCTGCCCTGATATCATTAACTAGGTTGTGTGTGATAGAGACCTAGAGAGAAACAGAGAAAGAGAGGCCCAGATACCTAGAGAGAGGGAGAGGGAGTGACTTGTGTGAAGGGCATTACGAGCTGTTCCCAAGTGTGTGAACTGGATATATTTTTCTTTCAATTTGATGGTCTTTGAACTGTGTGTGTGTGTGTGTGTGTGTGTGTGTGTGCGTGCGTGTGCGCGTGTGTGTGTCAGAGTGTGACTGAGAAAGAGAGAGAGAGACACATTACTTTTACAGCGGCTTGTAAAAAAAAGTTAGTTGTGTAAAGAGTTTGTAATCCAGGTCAGCCAAGGCCTTGGTTTATATTGGCACATCCCAGACACACGGCGGCAGCCAGCTCCCCTTTTTTTTATGTCCCTGTGAAAACATAAACACACAGACACAAACAGCACACAGTGAAGTTACCCATCCGTCCATCTCTCTCTCTCTCTCTCTCTCTCTCTCTCTCTCTCTCTCTTTCTCACTCTCGCTCTCGCTCTCTCTCTCTCGCTCGCTCTCTCTCTCTTTCTCTCTCATATATAAAGCCCTAGTGGAAAGACTGAAGCAGTCTTTTTGGCAGGGGTAATAGATTTAGTGGTTAGGTCGTTATGTCTTTCCAGGACATGAAAAGTGTGTGTATGTCTGTGCTGTCAGTGTTCTAATAAGAAGCGTCAGCCCCATGGCAGACATTGTTTCATGGAGAGAATATGTCATCATGGTGGGGGACGGGGGGCGGGGTGGGGGTGGGTGGGGGGGATTGGATCTTTCCCTACAGCTCTCCCCAGTGGTAGGGGGGGGTGGGTGCTGGAAAGCTGGATCAGAACCGCATCGAACCAGCGTGAAGTTGGGAGGAGGAGGAGGGCAGGGGCGGCGTGGAGCAGGGCGCGGCGGTGTGTTTGACTCACAGTTCTTCAGCGTCAGTCTCTGCAGCCTCAGCAGAAGGCAGGCCTCAAGCGAGACGCCCCCCCCCCCCCCCCCACCCGCCCCTTAAAGTACATGCGTCTGAATGTACAGTATGTACTGTCCAGTCGCTCTGGATGAAAGCATCTGCTTCCTAACCCTGCACACAATGACCCTCTCTCTCCCACCACGGCTACATTAGCCTAGCCGAGCTGCTTGACCCAGAGTCTGCCCCCCCCGCCCCCCCCACCCCCCCTCCACCCGGAAATGTGCTGCATCTTTAATGGCTGATTGACAAGTGAGAGTTTAGAGAGAACCGGCCTGCACACATAATTGTTTGCTCTCTCCAATATTGACTTTCGCTCTTTGTTTGCCCTGTGAGCCTTGGACGAGGAACCTCGACGGCTTCTCCTCTCCACTTCCTCCACTGCCCTCCTATCCCCAAGTCCTCGTTGTTTTTTTTTCATATTTTTTTTTTTCCTTACACTTCATTCGCTCGCCGCTCACTTTCCCACGGCTCTCGGTTGTCACGGCGATAATACAGTCGTCAGTCAACTTTGACGTTACCGTCGGGTCGCGTGTTTCGGTCACAGATACGCCGCGCACATGTGCTCGCCTTAACTTGACAGCTGCTTTCTCCTGGCGGCATGGCACCGGACCAGGCCCGTCTCCTGGTCGTTCAGCCATGTCCGACCCCGCCGCTACTCTCTCTCTCTCTCTCTCTCTCTCTCTCTCTCTCGCTCTCTCTCTCGCTCTCTCTCTCGCTCGCGCACTAGCTCGCCCACTCCGTATGAACCCGGGGGCGATGTAACCCCACAGTGTCCATTCAGCTGCCTGACAGCTCCCCCGCGCCCCGGTTCATTTTTTATGTGCTTTGGAGCAAGGCAGCATGCGGCGGCATGGGATTCAGCCTCGCCGCAGGGCCTTCCACTTCCTCTCATTCCAGTCCGAGCAGGAAGTGCGAGGGGGAAGCCCTTTTCTACTTCCTGCCTGGACCGGAGTGACTAACTTCGGCCACTGGACCTCATGAAGGACAGAAAAGAAGGAAGGTAGAAAGGAAAGACTGTTGCAAGATTATTTTTAACATTGCCTAATGCCTATATTTAGATTTGTAGCTGTTTTTTTTTTTATCAGCAATATAAAGATATACAAGGGCCAGAACAGTGTGTTGAGTAGAGTGATTGACCTGCCCCCAAATGACTGCACTGGATCACCAAAGCCTGCTCATGGAGGAAACGTCTCAAAAGGTGCCACAAAGTGGCCAGGGACCAGGCGACTGTAACTTACAACGCACAGCTCCGTCAACTGAGCTACGTTTCACTTCAATGACTCCAAACACTCCTCCGGGGCGCCTGGGATCGATCAACATTTAAAACCATCAGTTTTTCACCAGCCTCTTATCCACAGAGGCTGAAGTGGGATCAGCACAGAGAACATTCCAGAGGCCCAGTTATGTTGTTCCTGTCACTCAAACGTCAATCGTCTGTTGCCACCTTTCCCCACCGCCTCTGCTTTTGATGCGTGAAACTACGAAGGAAAAGTGAAAACACCCCCCCCCCCCCCCCCCCAGAACACGTCATGCAACATACACCCACGATGTATTACATGTGACTATAACCAAGACTGTGAACATGGTAGTCCGATAGTCCCATAATGCCCTTCCGCCTTCCCCCTTCCCCCCCCCCCCCCCCCCACACACACACACACACACACACACACACACACACACACACACACACACACACACACACACACACACAGTTGAACCCTCACTCACAAACACGTGTATGGCGGGGTTGCTGTCGTGTTCACATTTGGATTTTACTGTTTCTATCCACAGAGCAAATTGAGTTGAGCCCTGAGTTGATTGAGTTG
>NC_140275.1:10235480-10256177 GCF_964030765.1 Micromesistius poutassou | reverse complement strand
ATGCATGCAACTTGTTATAAGGGTTCGTAAACATGACCGGAACGACAAAGCGGCAGGCAGGCTGGCAATACAGAGTGGCAGTCTCTCTCTCTCTCTCTCTCTTTCTCTCTCTCTCTCTCTATCTCTCTCTCTCTCTCTCTTTCTCTTTCTCTTTTCTCTCTTTCTCTTTATTTAAATATACATGTAAAGAAACATATAATATATATATATATAGATATAGATATATATCTATATATAATATAGACATATATTATATATTGCCTGAAACCATTATGCACATCCGTAATTAGAGGGCTGTCACCCCAGCCGGTACAGGCAGCCTTGACTTTGGGTGGGCGTGCGGGATCCTTAACCCTCTCTCTCTTTATCTTTAACCCACTCTCTCTCTATCTTTAACCCGCATGGTGAGGTGCCAAGACCTGCGTTACTCATTATGGATGTCTCACAGCCAGCTCAACCATAACCACCAGCATGCCACCTCCCACAGCCACCCCCCTCTACCTGTTAAATAGAGGATTATATATAGGGATGGGTTAGGAGGAGACGGCTGCTCAGATCCAGAGGGCTGTCACTTTCTCTCCCTCCATTGTTCTTCTCTTGCCTTCTGTCCCTCAACTCTCTCTCCCCCTCCTGCTCCCGGTCTGATACCTCCTTTTGGCTTTCGCTCTCTCTCTCGCTCTCTCGCGCTCCCCGCCCTCTGTTTCTTTTATTCTCTCTCGCCTCCTCAAATCCCCCCCTTTCCCTCCCTTCTTTTCTTCCTTCCTCCTGTCCGTCCTTCCTTCCTTCCCTCCCTTTCTCTCCCCCCACCCCCCCCCCCCCCTCGTCCTGGTATTGCTGGTGGCATGCTGCCTGCAGGCCGGAGAGAGGTTGGAGGTAATTGTATCGCTGTCAGCTCTCTCAGTTGATGATTTGCCCGTGTAATGATGTTACAGCTTGACCGCTTCTTCCTCAAACATGTATCCTGCTATCCTGGTCAAGGATCTGCGCAGGGGGGCAATGAGAAATGACTGGCAGGCTGCGTGTGTGGGCGTGTGGGTGTCTGTGTGGGTGGCAAATGTGATGATTAAGAGCATTTCCTTGTCATGCTTTGCATCCTGCATCACGTCACAGATGGTTGAAATTCCGTTTTTCCCACAATAACAACCATTTGAAGAGGTTCAATTCTGCTGTATCGTAAATATTATGGAGACATGCAGGTAGGTCGAATAAGAAAATAAATCGAATACGCAAAGGGATTTTACTTGTGGATCTATGACTCAGAAAAGCCAAAGGCAGAATGAACTGCAGCCCAGCATAACTGTGTCGAATAAGGCTTCAGCCTGAAGCTATCAATCCTCCTGTTACACTGACTCTATACTTTATAGACTGCAGAGAATATAAATAAGGTTTGATAAAGTTTAAATAAAGTTTGTCAGACCATATGCACTGAATATGTTTTGTATCTATCTCTAGATATGTGTTTACTATTGCGCACATCTGCCTTGTTTCTAGCTAAAGCGCATGCCTGAACAGAATGGTTCAGCGTACTATTAACTATTTAGAAATTACGCTTTCATCTAAAGCCATTCACAGTGAGTTATTCAATGTTGCACACAACTTTTGAACACCCTGCTTCCCAACAAAGTATTTTTCCGTTCTTCTGTCCAACATGACACTACTGCGTCACACCTTCCGGACCATTCCGGCTTCTAGGTAATGCACGTCATTATTTTCCAATCTGCGACGAGGAGCTGTGCAGTGGAGGGGTGGGGGTGGGGGGGGGGGGGGGGGGGGGGGGGCTCATCATTAGATAGGGAGGTCTCAGGGGTGTGCCCCCTTCTTGCTGTAATTGCATGTGCCACACGAGCACATTACACACTTAACACTGCAGAGCGGGGGCGAGAGGGTGACTGAGCGGGGGGGGGGGGAGGAGGAGGAGGAGGAGGAAGAGAGAGAGAAAGTGGGGGGGGGGGGGGGGGGGAGAAGGAGGGAGAGAGATCTGGGACGGATGCCAAGCCGGAGGAAGGTGAACGTATGAGAGGATAAAGTGTGACCTAGAATGGACTAAAAGCGTATGCGTGTGTGTGTGCGCACGCTCGCCCGCGCCTGTGTGTGTGTGTGTGTGTGTGTGTGTGTGTATGTGCATGTGCTTGTGTGCACGTGTCTGATGAGGGCAGACCACCTCAAGGCAGGAAGCCTGGACGTCAGGTGAATAAGAAGTGGCGAAGGATTCGGTTTAAGTGGACGGAGAACAGAGGAGATGTGCTGTTGATGAGACGCAACCTGAAGAGGGAAAAAGCTAGAGCGAGAGGAAGAGTGCGAGCAGACAGTTGAATTAGGCATTAACCACGAGACAGTTTACCGCACTTGAACACAGTGCAGCGTAGATCTAGTGAGGCCGCGCTGGTTTGGAAGGAGGGCTTGTTTTGCTGTTTCTGTCAAGATCTCTTCGTCGCTCTGCGGCAGTTCTCCTCTCCTCCCATTCAACAGGGGCCGCGGCGTGCTCCTCCTGCTGTCAGAAGCCGGCATCATGATTTGTATGTGTTATCAAGGTTTAGATATCACAGTTATCGACACGTATAAGACGTGAAGAAAAAGCATAAATACACATCTCCAGACAGCGTGTCCAGCAGTTATTTCCAATTCCTAACCCTAACCCAGGACTTTTAGCTGGCAGTCACAGCCTGGGCAATGAAACAATAAATGATCGTATTGTGATAGACTTTTGATCGATATCAATATAAAACATGTTCAATATATATCGATAAGAGACTGGACCACCGACTCTAGCAGCTGGGTTTGTTACACAAACACGGTACCATACTTATTTACAATATTTGAGTGCTTTTCATTGTTGTGTCGACATTGGAGTATCTATCAATGAAGAACAGTGGAAGGTCATATTAAGTGTTAACCAGAAGTGTTTAAATCCATCATGGTAATTCCTAGTCTTTTGAAGTCATTCAAATGATCAATAGTAATCGATATCGATCAGTATGATCAAGTTATATCGTGATATGTCTCTCAGCCATATCGCCCAGGCCTAGTCACAACACCCTGTATAGTCAATCTCCTCATAATAAAGAAAGTTTAATGTTGTGGAATAATGTTCCAACAAAGCACAGTTCTTATCCATATAAAGCAGGTAGCTCGTTGGTACTAGATTTACCTGTACACATCCGCCCCTCTCCGCCCCGCTGCCTCTGCACCTCCGCTACTCCTCCTGTCAGCTCCCTGCTGGGGGAACAAAGCCAGGTGCTACCACTTCACCTCACACCTCAGCAGGAAACGCTCCTCTCCACGTCGACAGAAAGGCTTCCGTCTCCTTTTTTTCCCGGCGAGTCAGCAGTGGGATCTGCGCTCGCAGTGTGTTTGTTTGGCTTTGATTCGCCTTCTGTGGAAACCCGGGGGTAAGAGGGAGGTATGAATGACTGGCAGATTTGGAGGCTTTGAGATGCGAAGAGAGATCTGGACCGGTATTCAACTGCTTCTGTGGAATACTTAAGTGGTTCAGGATAATCTGCTCTCTTTATCTAGCTGTTTGGTCTTTGGTGTGTGTGTGTGCTTGTGTGCGTGCGTGTGCGCGCGTGCGCATGCGTGGCACCCCTCTCATTGCAAACCTCTAGAGGAAGAATCTGACAGATTGATTTGTTGACACTGTCAAATCATCACAAGATGACACATGAGACATTTATAGAGCCTTCTTTCTGCCTCAGCCAATGGGAGAAGAGCAGGAACATGGCTTTCATTAGCCCCTATCACACATGCAGTCTCTCTTACATTTCCGGACCACTGCCCGTACGGCCGTGTTGTGAACGACAGTCACATCGCCGGTGGAGGAACGTTAAGGGTCACGTCGTCGGACTCTTCACCTAGAGCGTGCGAACCAATCACAAGACTCCACTGAGGACGTTTGTGAAAACGGCGACTGTTTATCTAAACGCGCCAGTGCTTATCGGGTTATCTGATAGTAATATCAATACAGCTTCTTATGTTTGCAAACAAACTCCTTCTTTTTTTTTTGCTGGACAGGTTCAGCAATAGGGAGCTACTCTCAGTCTGCAAGTTTAATGGCAGCTGGCATCCATAAGTGTAGAGTTACCCCACCAATCTCAAGCCTCTATTCACACTCCGCTAAGGACTTATATTAAATCAGGGGCGGCTTATCCTAACGTGCCGATGCTTTTCGGGTGATCCGATGGTAACATCAGTACAGCTTCTTGCGGATGCAAACAAGCTCCTTTTTTTCAATCATTTCAGAAAACTGGACATGTTCCGAACATAAGGGAGCTCCTCTCAGTGTTGCTATGCCATGTGTGAGCTGGTGCCAGACCAGAAACGTTCCTCAACGTAGCTGCGTGTGCGACTGGTTTCTGCAATGTTATCCTAGTCGTTTACCTGGAAGCCGTGTGTGACAGGGGCTTCATCGGAGTGAGAGGGAGGGGGATACAGAGAAGAGGATGAGACACTTACAGGCCACCAGGCCAGCTGCTCTGTACCGCGGCGTTGGGGGGCGGAGGCAGGGAGCTTCCTCTCACAGCGAGTGGCTGGTCCACACCCTGCATCACTTCCTCCACCATCAGTTGGCCATCCAATCAGCCAGCCAGCCAGTAAGGCAGAAGATCATCCAGCCAGCCAGCCAACCAGCCAGCCAGGCAATCAGTCATTCGGCCAGCCAGTCAGCCAGCCAACCAGCCGGTCAGACAGCCAGTCAAACAGCCAACCAGCCAGTCAGCCAGCCAGGCAATCAGTCAGTCGGCCAGCCAGTCAGCCAGCTAGTCAGCCAGCCAGTCAGCCAGCCATTCAGCCAGCCAGTCGGCCAGCCAACCAACCAGTCAGCCAGCTACTCAGACAGCCAGCCAGCCTGCCAGTCAGCAAGCTCATGACGCGTGGCCCCAGCAACAGAGCCAGTGCCACAGGCTGCACACGGATGCACCCAGCTCCCCTAATGGGCCCAAACACTGAAGACCTAAGACAATTTAAAACTGCTTGAGACTATAAATAGCTGCCCTAACTTAGTTAAAGGACCCTTCTGCGGCTTCATCACCGCTCTTTTCATTGCTGCCTGCGTTGTTGCTGAATGCGTACTCAACCATTTTCAGCTGTGGGTTGTTTCACATATTTCTTGAAAAAGTGAATCAAATTTACACCTGAACGGGAAAACTAGAAAAACGCTTTCATGACGAATCCTATTGAATTGTGCGTACTGCGGGGTACATCCATGGAGTGCTGGAACTAACATCACATCTCTCTACCTGTATTGGCAACTGCAACCCCCCCCCCCCCCGCCCCTCCAGCTGTGATTGGCCAGATGGTGTCGCCATGGTAGCCAGTTCATCCCTCAAACACATTGGCTAAATTAGGAGCGACACACATGTGTGCGGTCGTGCACCCGTCGGGGCATAGTTGTCCACTTATACCTAAACACACACTACGCAGGAAGACACACACGCTCAATCATGCATGGAAACACGCACACACGCGCACACACACACACACACGCCTTTAAACATGCATCACACACACACTCACAATCATAGCTACATAGCTAATTAACTAATATTCTACTCAATAAATACACATTTAATCTAAAAGGAAGCAGATGTTTATTCTATCTTTTCATGTAGACCAGTAAACTATAACCAGAATGTTTTTTTTTACCCATTCTGAACCAGATTTTCTGCTATTATAAACCAACTGTCTGGTGTCTCCAAAAATAATTGATGGGCATTTTTCAAATTCTGTTGTATCCGCTGCATAAATAGCATTTTTTTGCTTTTTCTCTATTTTTTGGTTGAGTAAATCAGTTACATATACCTTCTGTCATTCCAAGGCAAGGACATAATGTAATTGTAGACAGTTAGATTATTTATGGCCCGGAAAGTGTAAGCCTATCAGCAGCTAGCACACCATGCAATGTTCTCCAATGAAGACCAGCTAATCTGTTCAGAGATTCTCCACAGAACCCTGCACAAATGTTCCCTGATGCGTCCTGAATACAGCCAGTCTTGCAACACGGTCCTCCATCATGTTAATTCATACGTCTTAGAAACTGTTTTACACATTTTTTTAATTCAACCCAGTCCAGGATTCCAGGTCAACCATGTCCAGGAATATTGCTTTGCTGTAGATATCTCTGAAAATGGCCTGACTGAATAAGCGGCAGAGTGCGGCTTTAGGTTTCAACCTCTTCCAGCTAAAAGAGTCGATGCCTCAGGCCTGAACAGTGCTTTTTTTGAAGGAGAAACCTCAGTCTGACATGCTGTGGGCATTGGGCATAAACTGTATTTTATGAAACCATATATAAGCATGAAAGCAACCCATGAGAAGATGTAATGCTGCACACTTGATAACACACTGGATAATCCAGCAAAGATGTCACTCCAACATATCAGAGTAAGCAATACACTAATACAAAGAGCATACAGTCAAAACTGATTATATTAAGAGAGACCTAAAGATGTCTTCCACATCATTTAATATGAGTCCATTCTCTGCAGTTCTGCTATCTCAATAAACCGTTTATTTGCAACTCTGGTGTTTTGCTAGGCTCTTAGAGTGTAGTGTTGATAAAAAGCTTATTGCCACTTCACTCAAATGCAATTCAAGTCTTTACACTTCCCTGAAGATGTCTAATCTTGCTCCCCCCGCCCAGAAATAAAAACTGTAAAGTTAGTGTTGTTTAAAACACCACCAGTGTTTTTCTTTGTTTTGCCCGCACCAGTGTTAATATCACACAGGGTGAATTGTAAAACTGCATTTATAGAAAAAGGTCTGGTTTTAACGTCCAAAGGCTGTGAAGATTATTTTTATGGCTGCCATAATAGTTTAGTTATTGGGTATTTCTGCCCTGCTTTCTGACAGCACATTTTCTGCTCAGTGTAGCCTCCTTCCCTTTCACATTAGTGTTCGTCTGAAACCTGGCAGATGTGCAGAATAATAACCGTACTAGAGAAATAATTCTCAAAATGAACACTTCTCGTGCGCTTGGCTTCGTCTGCTTGACTGGAGAACAGCTAGTTTGCTTGAATGGCGAACAGCTGGTTTGGTTTCAATTTGGCTATCTGTCTCCGTATCAGAGATGTGCCATGGTCTCATTCCGGGGGGTTCAGCCTCCTGCTGAATGCTCTGCTTTGATCCTGTTCTCTGTAACTTTATTTTCTCCATGTTCCTCCCTTTCATCCCGTCCTCCACCTAACCTTGCTCATCTCGTTCTACGCGCTCTCGCCATGTCTTCCTCCCTTCATCCTCGTGTGTGAGAACCATCTGTCTTTAAGCCCACTCTAAGATCGCATCTCTTCATAGATTCCCTCAATTTGTCTGTTCCCTGCTGGTGTTCTGTCTCTTTGCATCATAGAGATCAGTGGCATCCTTCACCTTGTGGTCGCTTTTTGATTCTACTGAGACTAGCTCTGTTCAATCGACGATTCAATTAATAAAGAGTTAATTTATATGGCACTCTGTGTGGAATTATGCAAAACAAAATATCTTCAAATCAGAATGCCTTCTTGACCGTTGCTTGACCTGCTTGGCCGTCTTTCAGATATTACATGTAGGACTTAATTAGTCGTTGCAAATACAACCCAGTGGAAATTCTCCTTTTCTAATGTAACTGCCCTCTGTTAGTAGTGACATGTTAGGGTGACTTACATCCCTCTGCAGAAACAACTTAATTATGCCTTGACATTAATCATTCATCAGGAGTGAAATCGAAAACATAATGAAAACATTATCCAAACATTATTTTATGTTATTCTATATTACACAAATTACGGGAACTAAATGAGCTATATAATATGGCAACAATTGACTCTTTAGCATTAGGGGTGACGGTGAGGTCATTGTCTGCTTCTGATAACTCACTAAAAGAAATGTCCTCCTTTATCCTGTGTGAACAATGAAACCACTAACAATCTGCAAAGCTCTGTGAAAGACGGTAGATAAAGGCCATGCAGGTAGAACAAGGGAGGAAGAGAATGACGGAGTGCGGAGGCTAAATGTTAAAGGCCAGCCTTATCTGATCTC
The DNA here is from genome assembly GCF_964030765.1 of Micromesistius poutassou. Classification (NCBI taxonomy): domain Eukaryota; kingdom Metazoa; phylum Chordata; class Actinopteri; order Gadiformes; family Gadidae; genus Micromesistius; species Micromesistius poutassou. The sequence goes on along the minus strand of NC_140275.1, from coordinate 10,248,173 downwards.
TGGTGAATGTCCACAGAGTTATGTAGCGGGTTATTGTTTGTGCCTCCTGCGTTAGTCCAAGGTCTCAGTGCATTGTTTCCAGATTAGACTTTATTTATATGATATCACCATGTCAATGTCTTTGAACAACGGTTCGGTCAATATATTGGTCAATACTCACACACTGTTGTAATGAATTTCATTTTGGCTGCAGGCTTAAGGGCAGGTGTTAACAATATTACATTGCATCAGTGTATTGGCCTGCGGCAGATCAGCCCTGGCTAGGATTAACAACTTGATTCTCTAGAGTGCAAAGTTATAACAATAACATTAATCTTAACTTTAACCCTTAACTCCAGCTTAACCCGGACACTTAAACGCGAACCCTAACCTCAACCCTTACCATCTCCCCAACTTAAACCCTGACACCTAAGGCGCTAACCTTAACCCGAAAGAGACAATTGAAGGGTTTCTAAGGAATCCACCTGTCTCTTGCACCTGTGCCTTCAATATCTCCTGCAATATTTGTTTTGTAAGTATACTGCGTGCTTACCCCAAATCTCTGACCCTTGGTCCGCTCATACTCAGAGTGCCTAGAAGACGAGAGTGAGGGGGAATAGGCCTAGGAGCCCGACCAACATGCAGCGGCAGCAGCTCTATTAACAACAGAGGAAAGGATTTGCTTCATTTAATCCTCTCGTGGCGAGGCAATTATGCCACATTGATCACTGTAGAAATGTGTGCTTTCTCTTGTTCATGAGGGCTGATTAGCTGCTTGGCTTACAATGCATTCTCCTTTTTATCCGCGCGCACGCATGCACGCACGCTAGCACACGCACACACACACACACACGCACACACACACAACTTAAAGGCAAATTGGCCTCTGATTATATGTGTTGCCCCCATTCATGTGGGGGCAAGATGAAAGCGTGTGCCGTAAGTTAATTAAAGGTGTGTTTGATATTGCTGACAGAAGCATTAGTTGTGTTTGTTGTGTGGGCGGCTGCGGGGAGGTGTGTGTGTGTGTGTGTGTGTGTGTGTGTGTGTGTGTGTGTGTGTGTGTGTGTGTGTAAGTTTCAGCCCTGCTCTGCTATATTAGCAGATGCGGGGGGGGGCATAAATGGTAACTAGGGGGCACAGTAGTTGTTAAATCAGTGCGGTCTAAATCAGGACAAGACACAGTGATTTAGCAACCCCACCAAAAGCCTGTTAATATGCACAGCAACAGTCGCTCCAGCGGAATGCACATAAATCCACACTAGCCGAGTCGAGAACTACACCACAAATAAAATAAATAATCAAATAAATAGCACAAGCTCAACATTTCTAAAGTGGTGTTGCAAATCTTTCCCGCTCAGCGAATCCAGGAAGGAGGTGTGTGTTGGTTTCTATGTAGTGGTAATTTACTCCCTAGCGTGGGGCTGGCTGGCAAACCACCTCACGGAATGATAGATCGCTGTTAGGGAAAATGAAAAATCTGAGCAGGCGTGGATGTTAAACAACTCTGGCTGTATGAACTCGACACCATCATAAAGGCTTTTATAATGGTTCCCTATGAGGCAGAGCAAGTTTAGGCAATGGAGGGGTAATGCATATTTGACGTGTTTGTGCGCAAGTGCGTGTGCGTGTGCGTGCGTGTGTTTGCTACATTACAAATGAGACAAAACCATACTATATCAATATTTTATTGTAATATACCTTGTTTGGAGAATAGGAGTGCTTAGTTTCAATGACTGTTATGCTTTGATGGGACAGCACTTTTGTATGCAGGGACTAATCAAAAGAGCCAATCAGAAGACAGGCTTGCATCTCTTTGATGAGACTGCCCTCTCCAGCAACTTGCTCATTGATTTGTTCTGTGTCTATTTCTGAATACTAAAGTAGCAACTTCAATAGAAAACAAATGAATAATCACATTGTTAGAGAGGTGGTTGAAATGATCAAAAGATTTGCAGGTGACAACAAAGACAATTCAAATGATTGTGACCAATTTCACCTGTTGCAGTGTTTCCATGGTTGGCACATAGTTTTAATTCCCTATGTGGCTGTTTTGAACCATTTGTAATTGAAATAAACAGCTGCCATCCATCCAGAGGTGCAGTCGTGTGTGTGTGTCCTGCAGAGTAGTTGTTGAATCAGTGCGGTCTAAATCAGGACAAGACAGAGGCCAGCGGTGTCCCCAGTGTCTAACACACTTACACACCCAGAGATGTAGTCGGACATACAGGGGACCCCTCTCCCCTCTCTCTCTCTCTCTCTCTCTCTCTCTCTCTCTCTCTCTCTCTCTCTCTCTCTCTCTCTCTCTCTCTCTGTGTCCATTGCTCTTGCAGGTTTTCTCACTCTCAGCACCGAGGGCTCCATTTGAGAGCCTCCTCCTATATGCCTCCTGGTTTATGCATGCCCCCCCCCCCCACCCCCGTGCTCTCTCTCTCACTCTCAGTCTCTCTGTCTCTCCACCTGGGCTGGTAACAGTGGGAGTTCTCCGTGCAGAATGTGTAAAGGCTCCTCTGGGAGCAGAGTGCCGGAGCAAAGCCATGCGCTTACCACACTGTTGACACGAAACCCCAATGTTGCATTTCCTGCACTCCTTCACACGAATCATCACACGCACTCACACACACACACACACACACACACACACACACACACACACACACACACACACACACACACACACACACACACACACACACACACAAACACGAATGCACGCAGGCACGCTTATTCAATTTGACAAGCGCACACACTATTTTACACAGACACACCACTGCACAAGCATGGGCGCAGAATGATATACACACGCACCCACGCACGCGCACACACACACACACACACACACACACGGCCGCCATGCAATCTGGAACAGTAACAAAGCTCTCCCATGCTGTTGCCACGGTAACATGGCCGGGTCAAACCAGAACCATCTCTCCTGTTACCCCATTACTCCCCCTCTCCCCCCACTCCTTACCATCCTCCACACTTCTCCTCCCTCTCTCCATGCCTGCACACGCAATTGTGCTCTCTATCCTCAATTCCTTCTTTATCTTTTTTTTTACCTGTCTATCTCACTCCGTCCTCCTCCTCCTCCTCCTGCTCTGGCCTCTTCTCTCGCTAGACGCGAGCCCAGTAAAATTCCATTCCAACAGTTATTGACTCAATCCTTCTTTTCCTTGTTTTTTTTTTCCCTCTGCTGTTTGTGAAAAATGAGCAGGATGAAGGTAATCGCTTGGTGCAATTTGCCCAATTATAATTCAACATGCTGAATAAACGGCTAGTGTAAATGTTTATTAGTTGATAACAAAGTAAATGAACAAACAAAACAACAACGCCTGGGGATTGGAGCACTTTTCAGCCCTCTTTTTCGTTTTCTCCCTCTCTTTCTCCTTTATCTCTTTTCTGTCTTCTCTTTCAGTTCATTTCTGTCTCGCAATCTCTATCTCTCTCACTCTTTTTCTCTTTTCCTCTCTCTCTGTCTCGCCATCTCTCTCTCGCCATCTCTCTCTCCCTCGCCATCCCTCTCTCTCTCTGTCTCTCTCTCGCTCTCTTTTTCTGTTTGTTTGTATATATATATATATATATATATATATCTTCTCATGTACAACTCCAGATGGTTGTACCTGATAACCTCTGTTTACAAAGCATATGTGATATGTTTTTGTGTAAGACCTGGTGAATCAACAAGAAATAAACTTTAAATCTTTTGTCAAAATGTTTGTTGATGCCACCACCCTAAGGGTTGACAACATTTTAAAAGATGTACAGGATATCAAAAACAGATTGCAATACTCTTTAAAGGACATGGATGATTTCCACAAAAAGCTCTCTGATAACTCTGCTGCCCTCAGCAAACTATCGAACCAGTGTCTTCTGGTACAACCCTCCATGGACAAAATAAAAAAACAACAACTAATAAATCGGAATATCTTGAAAGTCAGTCGAGGAGAAAGAACATTCTCATTGATGGAGTACCCGAGGAGAGGAGTGAAACATGGCAAGCCACTGAATCTAAAGCAAAACTGCTGGCTGAGAAGCTTGATTTTGACCCGAAACTAATTGAGTGTAATTGATTGAATGTGCACGGCGCAATGGAAAATACAATGAGAAATCCAACAGGCCTAGAACAATTTTCATGGAACTACTGAGATACAAAGATAAGGAAGAAATCCTGAAAAGAGGAAGCAAACTTAAAGGCTCTAAGATCTATGTCGACGAGGAAACGCTCTGAACTGTGGCCACAGCTCAAAGAAGCACGGGACAGGGGAATGGTGGCCTATCTGTGCTATGATCAGCTGATTGTTCACCACCTCGAGTCACAACACCTCGCCCCACTTAAATTGTTGTTATCCCTTTCAAACTCGTTTTGCAGTTTTTATCAGTGATTCACTTATTATGGCAACCGATAACCCAGCAAGGAACAGTGTAGAATTTTCCAACTACCTAGATATTTCTCATTTCTTACATGCTGACCCTAACAGTGACTACATTGACTCTGATAACAAATTAAACTCATGTTACTATTTTACCGAAGACTCTTTAAAATCAGTCTGTGTAGAAAAAAAATAAAAGACTTCAATTCCTTTACACTATTTAATTTAAATGTAAGAAGTTTGCCAAAGCACTTTGAGTCTCTAACTGATTATCTTACATCATTACCCCTTCATTTATTAATATTGAGTTTTACTGAAACTTGGTTAAATGATTCGAAAGTGTCTTTTTATTCTATAAACAGCTATGATCATCTCTATAGCCATAGAAAAGATAGACCAGGGGGTGGTGTATCACTCTACGTGAAAAACTATATTAAATACATCCTGCGACGAGATCTATCAATTGATATTGCCAATACAAATGCTCATGTTGAATCAAACTTCATAGAGGTAATAAATGCACCATGCTTTTCTGGCCATACTGTTATTTGCTGTGTTTACAGACAAACCAAATGGTAATGTTAACTCCTTTGTTAATAATCTGGACAAGCTTTTGAATTCCATTGAGAAAGAAAGGAAGCTGCGTTTCATATTAGGGGATTTTAATATAAATTTACTTCACACCATTTCAGAAAAATTTGTGCACACATTATTTGCTAATGCTTTCCATCCCCTCATATCACAAGCCACTAGAATAACCTCATCAAGTAAATCTATAATTGACAACATCATTACCATCTATACAAATAAAAACAGATTATCTGATATATTAGTTACTGATATATCAGACCATCTTCCAATTTTTACAGCTTATCACTGCAATGAAATAGATCCAGACGTTACCAAAATGTTATTAAGGAATTTCAGGATGTCAAATATAAAAAAGTTTGAGAATTTATCTGTTAATCAATTGGATTCAACTTTGCATATTCTAGTTTTAGCAATGAATTCTTTGGCATTTTCGATGAATCCTTTCCATTTGAAGAACAATCCATCAAGACCAAAACTCACAAATCTTGGCTGACCAGAGAGCTAAAAAAAAACATATAAAAAAAACACAAACTATACAAAAATTACCTGATAAATCCTTCTCCCCTGAATATTAATATTTATTCAAAATACAGAAACAAACTCAACCATACGTTGAGAAAATCAAGAGAAAATATTACCAACAGAAATTGTATACATTTAAAAATGATATGAAAAAGACATGGGCCATCATTAATGAAGTTATCAACAAACCTTCATCTAAAAATAATTCTCAAAGCATATTTTATAATAACGATTCTAGTATTGAGGATCCCACTGCAATTGCAGAAGAATTCAATCATTATTTTGCCAATATTGGTCCCACTTTGGCTGCAAAAATCCCTCAAACACCACTTTATTCTCATGGTACAGAATTTCATTCCAGTCACCCATTATTATTATTTGAAAAAGAAATATGGGATATTGTATCAAGTCTAAAGTGAACAAATGCTTGTTTTGATGATCTCAAAATGAAATTAGTGAAGCTGTGTCTCCCCACTATTGTAAAACCACTGTCATATTTTTAACTGTTCTCTTCAAACAGGTGTAGTACCAGACCAACTGAAATGGGCTAAGTATGGTCTAATATTTAAAAATGGGGATCCATCAATATTTTCAAACTATAGACCAATTTCTTTATTACCTTGCTTCTCCAAAATACTCGAAAAAATTGTATATAATAGATTAAAAGAATAATAGATTAATAATTAATTAATCTTAAAGACAATAACCTATTGTATGATTATCAGTATGGATTCCGTGTCAAACATTCTACCTCTATGGCCCTGGTCCAATTAGTGAACAGAATATCTACAGCTTTAGACAACAAGGAACTCACAATTGGAGTGTTGATTTATCTAAGGCTTTTGACACCGTAGATCTGAATATATTATTGACTAAGCTTCAGGCTCATGGGGTTTCTGGGATTGAGCTTGATTGGTTTAAAAGTTATCTGTTCAACTGGAAACAGTATGTTTGGAATGGCGCTAACTCAACTTACAGTCATCTACAGTGCGGAGTTCCTCAAGGTTCCATACTTGGACCTCTTTTATTCCTTATTTACATAATTGATTTGCATTTAATATCTAAAGAAGCTCTTTTTATTTTGTATGCCGATGACACAAACATTTTCATTACTGATAAAGACGAACACAAGTTGATAGCTCGTATGAATACCATACTTGATCGGTTGGATAACTGGTTCAAATTCAACAAATTATCCCTTAATGGAGAAGTGTGCTTATATGATATTTAAGCCTAAAAATATTATTTTATCTGATCATATCCAGCCCATTTTTTATGGTGAACAATGCACTTGCAAATGTTTCCAGTATAAGTTTTTAGGGTTTTTTATTGATAATAAGCTCAGTTGGAAAAAAAACATGTATCACAGGTGTCCAATAAATTAGCGAGAAACATTGGGGTTATATGACGAGTAAGACCCATGCTGTCAAGAAAAAATGTTATGAATTTATATTACTGCCTTATTTATCCCTTTGTATTCTATGGCAATATAGTATGGGCAAGCACATATAAAACCAGTGTCAATTTGATTTTTTTATTACAGAAAAAAATTGTTAGAACTGTAACCAACTCCAGTTGGAACGCTCATAGTGCTTCACTATTTCAAAGTCTAAAGTTGTTAAGCATATATGATGTTAATACTCTTCAGATTGGCACTTTTGTGTTCCAGTTTTTCAATAATTTACTTCCCTCTTCTTTCAATAGTTTTTTTTTTATAACCAGGTCACAGATCCATAGTCATCAGACCAGATCTGTAGATCTCCTTCACAGTCAATTTTACAGAACAAATCTTGGCCAGTTTTCAATGAGGCATAGAGGCCCAGTCATTTGGAACAGTCTTCCTGTTACACTCCGAAAACATCTCATCTTTAGTTACTTTCAAAAAAACATCTTAAAAATGATCTCATTTTAAAAGCTTACGATAATTCATTAACATATTGACTGTGTTATATTGTATTTTTGCTTGTCAGTTATTTCTTTATTTTGATTTTTGAACATAAATACTTAAATTGCGCTTGCATTTTACATTTGAAACATGATTTTATAGTTGTTTTTGTTTTAGTCTTTTTTTAATTTAAATTTTTTTTGTTCGTTCTTTATTTCTTTACCTTATTGTAATTTAATGTTAGGTGGGCGTCCTTTATAAGCCCTCTGGGGTTTCTTTTGTCCCACCCGTGCATTTATGTATATCTATGTGCATCTTTTTTTTTGTTATTTTAATCTTGTTTATCTTGCACAAAGAAATAAAACTAAACTAAACTATGTGTGTTTACGTGTTCATAAACAATGCACCAGTTTGTGTGGTGCTAGAGAGGGAACATGTGTTTGCTGATCATTACTATGTTAGATTTCAAGGGCTGATTTCCATTTCCCTTGATGCACAGATCTATCTTTAGGTACATCCTCCATATTCACAGAAGCGTAGCTGCTACAAAACCAAGAAACACTTATTGTTCATAAGTGTGTGTGTGTGTGTGTGTGTGTGTGTGTGTGTGTGTGTGTGTGTGTGTGTGTGTGTGTGTGTGTGTGTATGTGTGTGTGTGTGTGTGTGTGTGTGTGTGTGTGTGTGAACGTGTTTCAAATACAGAACCAGAGCATGATACACATACCGTGCATCTCAGTTCATTGAGTTTACAGCATGCGTTGGAGATCCCTCTTAATTGCTGGTGCAATATGCTTAACTGTTGATGTGTTCAGGGTATGGAGAAAGGGAGACATCCTTGTTTAGTGGAGTGGGGGGGGTGGGGGATGCTAGCAGGAGGGATGCTAGCAGGATGCTACCTGCTGGTTGCACTGTGTAATTGATCCCACAGCTTACCGGGTTTGTTTTCTTAGCACACACCCATATTAATTAGGAAGCATAAGTGGAGGGGGGGGGGGGGAAGGGGTAGATCACTCACTCTGAGCTGGCAATCCATTGTGAAGGTGGATGACTACTGATGCTGTTGTTGGCATGACGGTTCCCATCGAGAGGGAAACACCTGAGAGAGAGAGAGAGAGCAAGAGAGAGAGAGAGAGAGAGAGACTGCCGCTCCGTGTTGCCAGCGTGTTGTCGCTTTGTCCCCGTAATGGCGCTTCAGAGATGGGCCGTCTGGGTAATGAATCGTATGACAAGTAGCCTGCCAGTGCTGCCCTCATGAGAAATGAATGTGTTGCTTCAGAGGGGCCAGGGACGAGGCTGGGACCTGCATGCGATGCCAGCCAGTAATGCAGTCGACGCGCTAGCCCTTAGCGCTGGGTTATGCATGCACACAAACTCAGACATGGTAGTGTCATGGTTGTCGACGTAAGACTGAGAGGGAACACGCAACAAGGTAGTTAATTTAAGATCGGGGTTGTTGTTGTGGCTCGCTCCATTGAAAAGAGAATCAGTCCTGAGCCATTGTTGAAATAGGGGCATGTGTTAGCAGTTATCTGGCTAATGTTCTAGCCATCTGCTAAGCCCTTCTCCTCAGAGGCAATCATTTGATTATTCAGAAGCGGCGCGCCACAGGGCTGAGGCAGGCCTGAGCCGAGTCGCCAAGCTAGCAGACAGGGCTAACCTGCCGCTAGCTGATGCTAGCAGGGACCACTTTGGCCGTGGCTATCCCTCTTCTGTGACTTCCGATTGGGGGGGCTCATCACAAGTACCAGTGTCTGATTTACTACACAAACAATGACAACAACAACAACAACAACAACAGGCAGATGGAGACAAGGACGAACGCAATCGCATCATCACACACACAGATTTTATTGCAGCTATATTAAACCCAAAGAGAGACTTTGCCAGATGGTGTGTGTGTGTGTGTACGTGTGCATGTGTGCGCGTGTTTGAACGCGTGTGTGTGAGTTTAGTCGAGTATGTGAAGGGGGGGTGTAGTCACATATCAAACCAACCGATATTATTACACAACAAATAAATATTTTTCTTGCTCATACTGCAGAAAAACCAACAGTGACTTAATGTGATAGCGGGCGGACAGCTATGTTTGATATTCCAGCGAATAAACAGCGGCTCTAGGAAGGCTGCAATCGCGTCGTGAAGGGGGTGATTAGTTAAAGGGGAGGATTGCTTGGAAATGCTGTAAGAGGAGCTGTGGGCTGACGACAATGGCTGAGAGAGCAGCACTTAATACTATAAGCTCTTCATATCTGTGCCGTAAAGTGATTATGGGCTCCACTAAGGCATTGTTTCGCCGTTGACAGGATCAAACAGAGAGAGTTACAGAGTTAGCTTGGCTCTCTGTTTTCTGTTTCATGTTCTTTTTCTTTTCGTTTGCTTCTGTGTAAATCAAAAGCACTATTATCCAGCACTCGTCTTAAGGGTCTAATCAGACTTCATTTGCATGCATTTAGGAGACGCTTCTATCCAAAGAGACTTGCATAGAATACAGAGACACGAGTGGACCTGGTTAGACAATTCCACCCCCACCCCCACTTTAAACTACATTTTGCTCAGGTACGCAGATGCTTATGCCAACATAATTCAGATGAGTGTGCGTCTAAAAGAGGGAAGATGTATCGACAATGACAATTGTGGAAATCGGACACCTAATATTGTAGTACATTTATACGTGTGTGTGTGTGTGTGCGTGTGCAGGTGCGCCTGTGTGCGTGTGGATCTGGCGTTGACTTCTGCTTGACAAAGTACAGCCAATATGTCTGATGTAATTCTGCCTACATGCATGTGTCACATGGTCACACTGCGTGCTGGTAGACAAGCGCGCGTACGTTCTAACGCAAACTGAGCTAGAGATCTGTTTGCGCCAACGAACAGAGCCTAACATTCCTCCTCTCTCTCTCTCTCTCTCTCTCTTTCTCTCTCTCTCTCTCTCTCTCTCTCTCTCTCCTCCAGAAGAAGACGGGAGCGGTGAAGATGCAGGACAAGAAGCAGCGGTGGAAGGAGAAGAAGCCCTCCAAGCGGCAGCGCGAGGCGGAGGCGCGGGGCCTGGAGCAGGAGGAGGCGGTGGGGCCGCGGGTGGAGCAGATGGAGACGGAGGTCCGGCGGGAGGTGGAGGGGGAGGAGGAGAACCTGGTGCCGGCCGCCATGGACCCCCTGGAGAAGGACTTCCTGGCCCACGCCCAGCGGGAGCAGACCAGGGTGAACGAGCGGCTGCTGAAGAGGACCTACTCCAAGAAGAACAAGACGGTCAGTGGTCACCCCGGCCCTTTTCCTAACTCCCCCCCGCCACGGTGGTTTTCTTTGACCTATTTGCGTGTCGTTGCGTCAGTGTTTTGGTTACAGTCGGATGGCTGACGTCCACGTTGCGTGGGCGTCTTAGTGAGTCCTCCGGAGATGATGATGTCTTTTGTCAGCAGCTATTTTGATGTCACGCATCGTACAGTAACGTTGTTGTTTTTTCTGCTCTTGGCTTATTTTAAGTCTTGGGTCTTACTCCCACTTACTATTGACGCAGTCAGTACGTGTTTTGTGCTGTTCAGTGCTGTACATGTTCAGTCAGTCTTCTTCTCGTAGTGCCCGTCGTAGTTTGTGTCACACATTGTTGTGTAAGCGTAGTTCTTTGGCGGTTATACTTTCACTGGTACTCTTGTACGTGTCAATACAAGCAGTGACCTTTTGCATTCCTGACTGATGTTTGACCTTTGACATATGGCTGTGTGCATTAACCCACATTTGCTTCCACTGTGACCTTTAAGTGGTTACTTCGATGTTGCTGTTTGTCAGAGGTGGTGCCTCTGGCGTTTCTTTTTCCTTTTCTTGATCTCAGGAAATGTATTTTTTTTTTTTCATAGGGTCTCTCTTAGTAGTAGTGTATGCTCCTCCTTGCTTTTTTTCATCAACTGTAAATTGTGATTGCTATGTTGGGGTTTTTGCTGAGCCTACATAACAGCATTTGCTCTATCTGCAAACCCCCCCCCCCCTCCAATCCCCACACACACACACATACACACACACACACACACACACACACACACACACACACACACACACACACACACACTTCAGCCACTCACACCCCCACCATTAGACAGAGTGCTGGAGTCCAGTGAGTCTGGCATAGTGAATCAGTCCATTTATCTACCAGCAGTTTGTTTAAAAGGACGGATATCTTAATACTCCACACCCCGGGGCACGCGTACACCACCATCCTGCTGAGAATGAGAAGAGATGAGTGTGTGGGTGGGTGTGTGCGTGTGTGCTTTTGTATGTGCGTGTGCCCGTGTAAATATGTCTCCAATCTAACATAGTTTTGTTTTGTATTTTTTAATTGCCTTTCTAATAGTTGTTTTTGCTAAGTGCTCCAATTAAAATGCAAACGCTTCAGATAAAAGCGAGTTCCACACTCACTTAGTATCGGACGATCCAGAACCACGATGGGATCCGCGAGTACTTTGCACAGATGTTCCTGTAGATGTTTCAAAAACCAGGAAATCTACATTATTATCAACATTATGATGACGTTATAGCGTTTTATTGTGCAGCTCTTTAAAAAAAGAAATCTCTTCCAACGGGGATGTCCTCTGGCACCGCCCGGAGCGGTGCGCAGGCACACAGCGCCCTCCCCCCGGGGGGGCCCGCCTTCTGCCTGAGAGATGCTCTGGACATAAATCCAGCTGCAGCGTTCCGACCTCTGACCTCACCTGTATCACCTCTGTCCTGCGAGGAGGCAGCGGCAGTTAACAGGATACTGCCGGAGACATCAAAGCCAGGCGGGGTGAAGAAAAGCCTTTCCCCGCCGTCGTATTCCCCCCCCCCCCCCCGTCCGGGCCGCGTGCGCTCCATCCATCAAGTCCCTGACACCTGAGCTATCTCTTCAATCTTCTTGTAGCTGCTTAATGCAAGTTCACGGCGACGGTTCCCGGTGGCACGACCCCTCTAGTGGTGGGTTCAGCTCCGACCTCGGTCCGATGCTACACGTCAAGCTCACTCTTCTTCCACCCACTGTTCACAGTCTCTCGTCACTGTCCTGTCCGTAAATAGAGGACAGAAGGCCGTCCAAATAGGGAGACCGATACAAGTGGATTATCGCTGCACCCTTTGTAGCTTTAATGTAAATCCAGAGCTTAGAAAACCAAAGGGGAGGAAGAAGACAGGAAGGGGAGGATCTGTTTCCATATCTCGCGCCCCTGGAGCTGCTGTTCCATCATAACATGACCACATTACATTCCATGTGGTTGTCACACACACATGCGCACGCGCACACACACACACACCACACAAACAAACACACAGTATATCCATTATACAGCACATGCTTTCACATGCATTCCATATGTTGGTGCAGCC
>NC_140275.1:10215480-10232980 GCF_964030765.1 Micromesistius poutassou | reverse complement strand
AATCCTGACAGTTTAACATTGACATTTATCATAGCTCAGATTAGCATTACCATCAATTCTGATGTCAATTCTGACGTTTTTTTTTCTCTGCAGATAAAGAACATTTTGTGACGTTAACATTCTCTGCAACAACGCTCTGTAAAGGAAACAGTGTTGGGTTCTAGTGCCCCCTCCTGGGTTATTCTCTTGGGCCACTTTACTGGATTAGTCTGGACAGGCCACTGGTGGTACCTCTTCACACAAAGATGCATGTCATTCTTTTTGAAGAGCCACAAAAAGGGTCCGTTGACAGCTAGGGGCGGGATTGGGCTCAGCTCATCCAAACAAGCTTCTCGCCCACCCAATCCAAAATGACGACGAATATATAGAAATATGTTCAGCCAATGGAGAAATTGCACAGAAAAAAAACATACCTTTTCTAACTTCTGATTGGACGGACCGTGTACAGCCCGCCTCCAAAGTCACCCCATTTTCTGGTCTTGTTCAGGCACAGACGCCCAGAGCGCTGAGGCACACCCGTTGCTATGACAAACCGGAAATGTCGGGGAAAGTATGCGATATTCCGTTTACATTGTGGAGAGATGCGTGCGTTGGCTGTGAGGCTTTACTGTGTTCGATTTAGAGCCTGCTTGAATATAGCAGGCTGAAACTGACCCTGGAGGCGAAGCACTTTATCTGGAGCAGGTTTCACAAGGCCAAAATAGTCTACCTTTATATATCACCTTTTTGTCTTTATTTTTTTTCCAGAGCATGAGCTGAATGCTGTATTGTGCATCCTTGATAGCTTGCTGGCTCGCCTGTTGTAATTGTATTGTAACGCGTAAACATACACAAACACACACGTGCACGTACACAAACACACACACCCGAACACACACACACACGACTCCACAAGCGTACTCACACACAAACACACACTCGCACACACATAAACAAACATACATTATCACACACATACATAGTATACACAAACAACCAGAGAGACTACCACTACCACTACCACTACTACCACTTCAGAACCCATATTCACATTCCCCAGTGTGCCTTGTGCAGGTCAAGGGTCACAGGAGGAAATTATGAAATTGAAAACAGAGAAAAATAGATTGCGAGAGTGCAGGAACGTTAGGGAATGAGGGTTACAGTACAGGTAAAGAGGACATAGCCCACTTGGCCAGCAGGTGAATATACTGCACCCTGCCCTGCACATTGATTAATGATGTGCTTTGGAAGGAGCTTGGCTGTGGTTTCTGTGGAGACAGAAACCCAAATGCACACAAATGCACACACAAATGCACACACACACACACACGCACACACACACACACACACACACACACACGCACACATACCCACACATTGATGCACACACGCATGCACACTCGCACAATCACACACGCACAAACGCGCACATACACGCACAATGATGAACGCACGCATGCACACAAACACACGCTCACACACACGCACACACACAAACATACATGTTTTTGTGTTGTTTTCCAAGCTACAGAGATCCAGTGGCACTGGGTCTTGGAGCTCGGGGGACTATTAAACTACACAACAGAGTTATCATAGAAGAGGAACTCAGTGTTACCTGGAATCACCTGTGTTATCAGTAAATATTACACCATGCATCCCCTCATTACGAGCCTAACTTCGCACCAATTATGCATTCGCAGTTTCGCTCGGGCTGGAGTGGAAACTGTTTTCATTTTTTTTTTCTTACTCATTAGTTTCTTGGCCCAAGAGGCCAGTATAAATTTAGCCGCGCAAATTACTTCTCTATGCTTTCCGCATGGCTGGCTGTGCTGACTTTCTTTTTTGAGTGTAATGTATAAACCTAGGATGTACTGGGCTACATCTACATATTACAGATTTGTAGCTATATCAACAGGATATATTTCCCCTAGTAGATGTTTAACATGAGCACAGATGGCAGTGCGGGCCTTTTATTGTGCCCTGTGATTTATAGTTGATCTGCACTGATGTATCGCCCCCGTGATATTTGGGGAGCGCTTTGTCACTTGTCACAGCGCTAGTCGCTGTGTGAAGGCGTGTGCTTCTGCTGCACAGCTTCCTGCCACAGGAACACTCTGATGAGTGAAGTAATAATCGAGGGAAGTAGTCATTTATTTACTTAGTCTTTCAAGAGCAAGAAGAGTAGCATGGTGTTAAAAGGGATGGATTGGATGGCTGGACCTCGGAATGCCCTGTGTGTGTGTGTATGTCTCTGTGTGTTTGTGTCTGTCTGTCTGTCTGTGTCTGTGTGTCTGGCTGTGTGTGTGTGTGTGTGTGTCTGTGTGTCTGTCTGTCTGTCTGTCTGTCTGGTTGTGTGTGTGTGTGTGTCTGTCTGTCTGTCTGTCTGTCTGTCTGTCTGTCTGTCTGTCTGTCTGTCTGTCTGTCTGCCTGCCTGCCTGCCTGCCTGCCTGCCTGCCTTCCTTCATACTACAACTTACACTTGAATGACAAACACACTCTTGTCAGGTGCTTTTTTAAATACACACTCTAGGTATGCATGCTTCGAGGGCATCACAGAACACACTCCTTTGACCTCAACGACCCCCACTCACCCTGCCATACCCCCCTCCCACCAGCACCAGCACCAGCACCACCAACACCCCTCTAAGTGCTGAGCAAACACCAACACATTCCACTGAACACACACACAACATGAGCCAAAGAAACCCAAAGGAACACCCCTTAAGTCTGAGAGACTAACAACGAAATGATGGATTTTTCCTTGATATCCTCGACAACAAAAAACTAATTTTACACTCATTTACGTCAACAATTTGCTGACTTTAATTACTATACTGTTGCTGCTTTAAGTCCCTCCAGTTAATGAGATTGGCCCAATATATTTAGTTAAGACCTTTGGCCTTACTGGCCCTGCACTTTATAACAACTATGAACAATTGATTGTGTTTGGGACATTTTTGGGACTTTGTGTGTAATCATGGGTGTTTTATGCATGTTTATGTTTTCGAAAATGTATCTCAGACCAAAATAACAAATGCTAACTTGGGCAAATGGCTTCGACTTCCTCATGCTGCTCTTGTTTAAAGTTATCCAGTGTCTTGGAAGTGGGCTGGGATAATGAGCGTGGCCACTTCAAGGTTGAGAGGAGTGATGTGGACACGCCAGTGGCCTGGCGTGTCCTCAATTGTCACGCCCGGTATTGGGAAACCTCCTCCGGTCAGAAGGGTGTTTTCTCAGCCGAGTGTTTTGACGGCTATCGCCCACAGGGACACAATATAAAACAGATTGTCACCGAGTGGCGTCCCCAACGCGGCGCTGTGGTGGAGATGTCGCAGGGTGTTGGCAGCGCTCTGGAAAAAGCATCCAGCGCTGACTGGTTCACTCCTCCCAGTTTGTCGTTACAACAATTTGTTCCCAGCGAGTCTGCGTGTCAATTAGCGTCAGACTTTGGGGGTGAATGCCTTGTTAAATGATGCGGTGGCCTGTTTAACACATTGCTTCATAATCCCCTAATGTCTGTGCTATTTATCTTTTATCACAGACATATAGCTTTTATTTATGCCTCGCTATCAGGAGGGAATCCAAGGCATGAATTATGTGGTATGTAGATTGAGTCTATACCTTTGTAGCATGGGTCGCCCCATTGGGGGTCGAAGCTTTTACCCTGCTGTTGTTAATAATGCCATGCTCTAGCTCTACCCATTGAGCTAGACAGGACCAATCTGTTAAAGCCTCTGCCTCTGTTGTTGTTGTTTTTTTTTAAGCATCGCTGGACGTTAACTGCGATAGATTATATGTAATTAGACGTTGTCACCGAAACAGATGTGTCCTCCACCAGCCACAGTTTACATCATCAGCCTCCAATGGTGTGGCGGAGCACATGCTTGGTTTCTGTTGCGGTGCAACACTGCCCCCTGCCGCACGTCACCCGCATTACCATCACAACTCTCCCACCTAAAACCCACCATGCGCAGACGGACTCTCCCCTTGCTTCAGTGAATACAGTGCTAGGTTCTGCGCGTACCGCTTTGTCCACTAGGGGTCACTGTTCCCATTTGAAAAAAAAAAAGAAACACGGCGGGCGATCTATCCTGTATTTTTCTCTCTTTTACTATTCTCCCCCTCTCTTCCTCTGCCATCTTGCGTGCCTGATGTGAACCAGAGCGTCTTGGGACTCCAGCGCTCAGCCCAGACGGTGGTTCGTCGGCGGCAGGTGCCGTCGACACGGTGCCCTGCTGTGACTGCTAATGGAGGCTTAATGTGGCTGCGAGATGTTGCCATGAAAACAAGGTTGTAGGAGATAATGAAAGCCCGCTCCTGGATGAGGGAAGAGGCAAGGAGGAGAGGAAGGGCTGTGAGGGGGGGTGTGCGTGGGCCGCACGATCGGTACCGCCTCCAACGCCGCCGTCGGCGCCCGCATCAGCTCATTAAACGACAAAGATAACGTCGCGCTCCAAGGTCAAACGCCGTCCTCCCTCCCTCGCTCGCTCTCTCAGCCCTCGTTTCGGTGGGAAAAAAAAAACACGTTGCGGCGGCTGAGCGAGAAAAACGCTTCGCCTGAATTAGCAAAAAGAAAACTTTCAGGAATAAAATGGCTGATGATGGTGATTTAAAAATGAAGTTGATGGTTGGGGGGGGGGGGGGGGGGTTTGCGCGGTGCAGTGCATGATTAGCCAGTGGTGTGTGAATAGGCTGTGATTTAGGTGACATTGTGTGGATTATATGCCTGGCAGCGAACAGCATGTGTTCGGTGGCTGTGGCTCTTTAAAGGCCATTCACACAGTAGCAATGAGCCAGGGCTCTGTGATTGTGTTTTCATGTACTATAGATCCTGTCATTAGCCCTCGGGGCACTTACATCATGACAGCTGACAAGACCCACCTCCCCATCCACCCCTGCCCCCTATCCCTCCCCCCCCCGCAGACCCTCCTTTGCACCTCCCCAGGGAAGGAAGGCAATGTGGTCTCTTTTGATAGAGAGTAGAGGGGGGGGGGTTGGGAGGGAGAGACACAGGGAGAGACAGAGGGGGAGGGACCACCCGCACTAGAAGAAAGCCACAGCCATTTCCTGGACGGCTCCCCAGAGCTCCGCAGTTGAAGTGTGTATGCAAAATGGATCGGGAGGGAGGAGGAGAAGGGCGGAGGCAGTGGGGGGGAGGCGAAGGGGGCGGGAGGGTGGTGGGGGGGAGAGATGGGGAGAGCTGGGGTTGCGCAAACAAAACCCCCCCCAAAAAAAATGGAAGGGGAGGGCAGCTGAGTCAGGGGTGGGTGGAATGATTGCCGTAGTACAATAGATTGGTTTGCCCCCCCCCCCCCCCGGGGGTATACACAGGGGCTGCGGTGGCAGACAGGGCTGAGCACTCCCTCAGGGAGCCAGATGGGGGCTGTGATTCTTACCGTTGACCCCTGGGAGGAGGAGGGGGTCCTCCATGGGTCCTGATGGGGATTAGCTGACCCCGGGCAGCGTGAGGGGTTTATAGGGGTAGTGTGTGGGGGGGGGCGAGGTCGTATTTCTTATCGGTGAGTGAGGTCTACCATATGTCCAGCACTCTGCAGCGGGACTCAGGCCTGCTGTGGTTTATTGTTCCGTCGTTGGCTGGGCAAGTGACACAAAGTGCATTTTATGCAGAAACACACAAACAGTACAAATCGAAATGTCACTTTACGTAACGTACGGACGTGCGTACGTTCATTGCGTGCACGCGCTCATTCTGGTCATTAATTCATACAAACACAATTGTGTACATTGTACATTGTACTTTATGTGTACATTCATAATGTACACATACCTAATGTACACACAGCTACAGTAAAAACAGACGATGCTAAAAGAAAACACTTCCGCCAAGCGGTGCGCGAGCGTGATAGCCGGGTGGGGGTGGGGGTGGGGTGGGGGGGTGGGGTGGTTCACGCGTGTGCCTCTTCCACGCATCGCTCTGCTCTCCCCGTGCGGTACCGCTCCACTCACCGCCCCATCTTCTGATGTCTCTCTGCGGCGCGGGGGGTGGGGGGGGGGGCTAAGGGGGGGGGGGGGGCTCGGTGCCATCTGCAGGGTCACGGATTGGATTGGCCTCGCCGCCGCGTCCCCTCGCGCTCGTTGATCAAGGAGGCCCGGCCGGGCTGAGTGTAACCGTTCCTCTTAAGTGGGGGGGGGGGGGAATTCCCTCGGACACCGCCGTAGCGTAGCGTACCGCCACGTCGCCACGGCGCGACGCGGCGCCCCCCCCCGCCGCGTTATCCTCCCTCTGGAGTGTCAGGTGCCCCCCCCCCTCGACTCTACTCCCCCCACCCCCCCCCACCCCTCCCTCCCTCCTGTCTCCATCACCCATTAAATATTCATCGTCAATTCCCCCTCCCCCTGCTTTTGAGATAATACCTTGAAATGTTAATGCGCTCCCACTGCTTGTTTTACGTCGCAGCCGTCCCAGGGTGGGTGTGTGTGTGTGTGTGTGTGTTTGCTCTCTGTATGAATATAATACTCACCTCCTTCTTCGACTGTATTCACTCAAGTATTCATCTTCATTTCCACACACACACACACACACACACACGCTAAAAAAAGGCGTGTTCCATTCAGACAAACAAAATGGCTTCCACTTTTCCCAGCCGTCGACTTGCCCCGGAGTGACAAGGACAATGCCGTCCATGTGGCATCTCCAAAAACTGACCTTCTCCCCAGTTGTGAAATGGCTGCCTTTTTGTTTTTGTTTTTTCTGAGGTTTCCACATCCCATAACCAGGGGTGGGCTGTTTTCTGCTTCCATTGATCTGGCCCACGCCCCCACGCCCCCACGCCGCCCCCCCCCCCCCCGCATCCCCGCCTCCTCTCTGAAACCATCCAGCCGGAGAAGCTCAGATCGTATCAATGCTTCTGCTGATGGTTGACTCACCTGATCCCCACACACGGGCCGGCGGGTGACCTGACGCCTGGGGGGGGGGCGGGGGGGGGGGGCCTCAAGGCTGGGGTCGCACAAGGCTCCACAGAGCAGCTGATGCAGCCAGCCTCCGCTACGATATTAATGTTTCAGCCCGAAAAGGTCATGCTGTGTTTGTGAATTAGAGGGACGGCCGTCTATGGCTGCGTCTATGTACGCATAGATACACACGCACACACACACACACACACCGACACACACCGACACACACACACACGTATACACACACGCACACCCCCACTTTCATACGCATGCACGCACGCTTGTGCACACACACACACACACACACACACAGACACACACGCATGCACACACGCGCGCGCCGCAATCGTTTCTTCTTATTTTCCACTCTCGGGTGGAAGATGCAGTCAGCCATGCATCGCGGTGAACACACACACACACACACACACACACACACACACACACACACACACACACTTGGCTGCACGGCGGCTGACTGCGCCTGTGCCCCTGACAGGCAGCCATTAAACATTAGTGGCGTTTACAGCGGGTTCGTAACGTGGTTATTCCACTGAGCTGAACCTGCCCGCCCGCCGGCATGCCGCGCCAGAGGTGACACTTTTATTTGACAGCGCACGGGTGAGGACCCGAGGGAGGCCGGCCTGGCAATGAGTCTTGAGGGGCAACACAAACACACAGAAATAGATGTGTCACGCACATGTGTCAACACACACACACACACACACACACACACAAATATGCACAGGCATGCGCATGCAGATCAGTGTGTAAACACATCACATTTTGACACACACACACACACACACAAACACACAAACACACACACTCCTATATATGCACACATATATCATATATGTACAAACCTTTACACATATAGTAAAAGAGCGTTCACACTCCTGTAACCTGCCCATTGTGTCTGTACAATTTTGAACGCACAACCTGTGGCCGTAGCGTCAGTCGGCCTCACGCATGCATTGCCCTGCACCTGACGTGTTCAGGTTCATTTCCAATGTAGTTGGCTACCGTTCCAAAACGTCCCGCGGGCGAGGGGAGCACCGGACCAGACGTGATGTGGATGTTTCATACGGCGACCACTCGGCAGCGGCTGCTTTCCCGTCTGCTCGTTATTGTCGGTATTGACACAATAGTTGTGTCTCTCCTGACTATTGTATTCATATTCTACAGCGGCAGAAGTAGAAGCTGCCGCTCCTAAGGCGCACAAAGGCCCGAACAGAAGGACACATTGTCAAGTGTGTCCTTCATCGGTACAAAAAAACCAACTGGCAAGGTAAAGCTAGTTAGAAGGAAAGGTACAAGCCAAGGACTGATGCAGATGATGTAAAAGCCAAGTAAAGTGAAGCTCAATGTGGAACTAAATTGATTGTCGAGATGTGGCTTCTATGTTTTTTTTTGTCTACCTCCTTCCATTATTCTACCTTGCAGCGTATGTACAGCTGGGGCGAGCGCACAAGGTCGTTCGAGATACCGTCGTGGCAACAGCGATGGCAGGTTTCCTGCCTGTATTTCGTTTTTCATCAGAGGCTCTTATCCAAATGCGGCTTACCGTGAATTCAGATACATGTCTTTCATGAGCGGGTCGGGGGTTGGGCATCTTGCTCAAGGTTGGCTACAGGTAGCTTTTGTATACGATGGAGATTGAACCCACTGCCTTTCGGCAGGAAGTCCCAACACTAGCCTGGCATCGGCAGACGAACTGCAAACTGCAGTCAGTCTGGAACCTCCCCACTCACTGAGCGACGAAAAAACATTTTTCTTCTCGACAAAACATTCAGGTGCAGTCGCTAGCGATTGTTAGTGCTTTGCACATGGTTCTACCAACATCCTTACTGTACCGACAGCGCTATATTGTTTCACCTTCTTCTGACGATAGTACTTATTGTAAGTGGCTTTGGATAAAAGCGGCTGCTAAAGGCCCTTAATGTAAATGTAATCCAAGCCTGTGGGCTACAGGCTCATATTATTTATATGTAGTTTGTGTGTAGCGGTTTGGTAACAGTTGTGTTGACAAATGACGATGACAGTGAAAACCCTAAGCACCGCAGTGCCCCCGCCCACCCCCCGTCCCACCCCCCCCCCGTCCCACCAGCTCTCAGTGGAATTGATTAAGCCTAATTGGAGGAAGTCATAAGCTGAGGAAAGAGGCACTAGATACATTTGGGTTGGTGTTAATTGCAGATTCCTACACACACTGTGTGTGTGTGTGTGTGTGTGCGTGCGTGTGCGCGTGCGTCTGCGGGCTCTGTCTGTACGAGGAGGCAGAGAAACACTTAGCCAGGGGCTGACAATAGTGGATTAATTGGACTCCTCCATTGAACATAATTAGACTGATTGTTGGGAGAGATAAAGGGAAGGTTTTACACGGCCTCGCTCGCTGTCAGCGTTAAGAAGATCATCTCCCCCTGGGTCGCCGCGCTCCCTCCTCTCTTAGTTTGTCTTGATTCACGTGTACTCGCGGGGCTCACACACGTCGAGTATCTGTCGATAATTCCTGTTCCCTCGCCCCCCCCCCCCCCCCGTTAGTTCCACGGGAGCGGTGTGCCTACCTGACGCTCCGGAAGACTCTAGCCCAGGATGGAGGTTTTTACATCTCCTGGCCGAGATAAGCGTTGATCACCGTGACACTCCAGTCCTCTGTTCCTGTTACCATCAACACCCCCCACCCCCCCACCCCTCCCCTCCATATCCCAGGGCTGTGGTTACACCTCCTCCTTCAACTGGACATCGGTAGACTAAGAGAGACAGAGAGAATGACAGAGAGAGAGACAGATCGAGAGAGACAAGAGAGAAGAGTGATCGAGAATGAGTCGAGCCACAGAACGAGAGAGCGATAAGATAAGACAAGCTATTCATCCCAGATGGGACATTTTAGGGAGAGAGAGGGAAGGCTCCGGAGCCTTATAAGGGAGCCGGCCTACACCCCTATGAAGGAAAGAGCAATAATAAGATAAAGGAATAAAGGAATTCTTGTCTTCCGTCCAGACCATACGCTTCCAATTGGAGCAGGTTCATGGCTGGTCCAAGTGGAAATGATTTGGAAGCTGGGAGCATTACTCAGGCTGGGCCAGCACCAGGAGCAACAGCAGCAGAGGCTGCAGAAGCTTCTGCATCACTCAAACCACAGCCAGCCCTGCTTCCTCCTCCTCCTCCTCCTCCTCCTCCTCCTCCTTCTCCACCCTTGGCCTCCCCGGGCTTCAGATGGGCTGCCTGGAAGCTATACGGAGGCTTTCTTGGACGGTGCCCAGGTCTCCATCACGCTGGGGAGGGCTGGGTACAGGGCTTTAAAGTGGGGGGGGGGGGGGGAGAGGGGGAGGAGAACAATGCACTTGGTGAAGCCCAAAGCGGCGGTTAGCCACAAGAGGTTGGATGCTAGCCGTGTGCTAGCTGCAGCTAAAAATACACGAGAAGAAGATAAGATGGAAGGGCGGCAAACAGCGGAATCAAAGAACATGTCAAAGGCTCTCAGGCGCTCTCACTCCTTCACACTCCCCAACAAGCTTGCGCGTCCAACTGGCAAGGGTCTGTTTTTCCTGGTGGAAAGAAAAAGAAAGAGTGAGGCGATGAAAGCCGGTCTTGACTATGAAAGACGAAAGCCCTAAACGCATTTCAAGGTTGGATTAATTGGCCGTTATTCAAAACCGTTTTTTTTTCCTTCTCTTCCATTAAGTAAATCCCATACAGTGCGGGGCCCTGTCAACACGGATATCAGGGCCACGTTCATTTCCATACTACTCTAGTGAAGAGCGCAATCCTGCCTCAGGGTTCCTGAACCTTTTTTTTTTTATCTATTGATTCAAGCCCAGGCTATATACACGGCCCCGGCGTGAAGGCATACTGGGAATTTCTGACCCCCGTGTTCCGCCTTTTCTATCTGAGTCGATCTGCCTATATTGTTTAACGATAAAAACATCCGTGCATTAATTATGAATGCAATTTTCTCTCAAGGCTGATAACGGGGTATAAATAGATATAAATTAGAACCAGCTCTTGCATTCCATCTGCTTAACCTTTCATCCACCACGCTTAGTCCGAGAGCCGTGGAAACAGTCGTTGCTTTTGTTCGCTTTTCCTTTGATTCATCGCAAAGCTGGAGCTGCGGAAATCATCTGCGCGCAACATTGTTTCCATGGACACCTGTCCCGTCCTTTTGCCGAGCTCCGACTTGTGGAAAAATACACCGGGTTGCTGACCTACAACTGCAACCTCACAGCCGCGGCAGGCCTTCCCTGACTGACAAGCCGGCTAGCAGGCCGCCTGGAGGAAGATTGTGGGCAGAGCTGGAGCTTGTGAGAGGAGTGGGATGGGTTCGGTGGGGGGGGGCGGTTCAAAACCTTGACTCCTGTTCCCTTGCTGTGATGAAGAGACTTGGCCTTCCAGCTTAAAGGAGACAAAAGGCCTATGCCGCTGGGTTCCTGGGGGAGATATTTTGATGCATGAGGGCTGGATTGAAATAAGATGAAATAAGACCGGGGTTGAACCTTACAGCGCTGGTAGTGTCGGCGCCGGGGCGGGCGGGGCGGGGGGGGGGCAGGGGGGGCCGGGGGGGGCGGGTAGTTACTGGAGGAGTGAGGGGAGACACTACCGTACCAGAGCCTCAGGCGGTACTCAACCCAAGGCTAGCGTAGATTTTTACATCCAGAGAGTTGCTTTATGAGGAACTCCCAGCGGTGCCCTGAGAGGAAATCTTTTTTTCTTTTTTTCTTTTTTTTTTTAAAGATGTGAAGTGAAGAAACTGGACGGATCCGTTTCAAGCGGGCTGGGTAGGAAGTGAAGAAGTGGCTCCCCTTCAAGGGAGGACTTACTGACCTTGGCAGGAGGTCTGAAGGAGCACTGCAGGATCGCAGGCCTCTGAGTTTTTTTTTTCCTTCTGTGGTTTATTTTCAACAGACACGTCGAAGCAATATTTCAGTATTTTGTTGGCCTACGTTTAGAATGAAAAAAAAAAAAAAAAAAAAAAACGGTGATCCATCCACCGTGATTTTAGACACTAAAAAAAGCTTTTGAATTTAGTTTCACACCAAATAAATCATTAAACTCATAACATTAAATGTTAACGCAGAGATGCAGTTTTCTGCTCATCTTTCTTCACCTCTTCCCTTCCTCATAATGTCACACTCTGCCCTTCTGCATTACACAGAGTGTGTGTCTGGCAAGGGATCAATGGCAGTTTACGGTGATGATGCAGTGTTTTAATTCACGGCTACTTTATGGGTCTCTTGGCTACGACATAAACACACACACACACACACACACACACACACACACACACACACACACGCGCGCACACACGACTATTCGCAAATCTGCACCCACAAACAAAAACACACCCACACTCACTCACCGGCAGAAGGCCTGGTCCCTGGGTCCAACTCTGCATTGGCGGTGGTCTTACCTTGGCCAGGTCTGGCCCCCCCCCCACCACCACCCACCTGGTCCCAGCAGGCCCCCCCCGCCGCCGCCGCCCAGGGCCGACCAGGGGAGTCAAGGCCACAGATTAACTCTGCTATTTATGGCGCCGGCCCGTCTCACCGCGTCCCCAGAGAGGGGAAATATTGCTCACTTAGCTGGATTACTGGGTGCCGTAACGCCCCAAAGGCCTGCTTTATGGCCACCCATAAATGTTTCCCGGGGAGAGGCAAGCCGGTGCGGGATTGATTAGTGCTCCGCTGGAAAGTCGATTCGTTACCCACGCCCCAGTGGCCAGCACTGTTGATGGATGCCGCCGCCGCCGCCGAGAGGATGAGGAGGGAGGGGACCAGGCGGCGGCGGCGGCGGCGGCGGCGGCGGACATGGGTTGGCGGGGGTCGGGGAGTACTTTTTTTTTTCTCTCTTCTCCGCTTCCACGCTGCTCCTCCTTCAACCTCCTGCTCCACCCCCCTAGTGAAGATGGAGGGTCCCTGTCGTTCGCTCGTGCCGTTGAGGTTGTCAGGCGGCCCGCTGAGCTACGGCGTGCCGGCTCGTGACCCTGCCCCTCCCCCCGCCCCTACCCCCCTCCCACCCCCGCCCTCATCGCGGCGGACAAATGGCCGACACCGACCTTGCCACGCGACGCCATTTAACAAAGCTCCTCCTGGACACCGTATGGCCCCCGGGGACATTAGTCATTTCTAATGATACCTCACCCCCCCCCCCCCCTCCCTCTCTCCCCCTCCCCCAGACCCTTCTCCATTGATCCAGCCCCCTGGTTTTAGTCATGCGCTGAGTGACGTATAGTGATGTCTTGTGTTGTGGCTCCCTTGGCTGACCGGGAGCAGGCAGCAAGCACACGTTGAAATAGACGATTTAATGTGGATTCTCTTGGCGAAGACGAAAGCCAGCGCTGCCGGTTTTGTGGCAAATGCACCAGGACAAGCTAACAACGGGAATACACTGTGCTTGCTCAGGTCACCGACCCCGAGGTATGGGAACACGGCGCTATCCGATTAATGGCTAATACGATGCGATTACCCTCCTAATTATGTACGGGCGATCCAGGACAATGCAGTTAACCGCAGACTCGGGAAATGGTAAGATGCCTCGGCTAGTCTACTGTAAGATCCGAGATTGTAAATCAATCCTGACTCTACAACGGAGAATTTGTCTGGGGTCTTAAGCGGCTCAGGTGAGCCCGGGCAATCCGATACTCTCCGGCGGCAGGCGGTGCCAGCAGAGCGCCAACAGGGGCAGCGAGGGAGCATTAATACGCTAACGCAGCGTCCCGGCTCCTTCTCCCCCTGGAAGGGATCGATTTCCTACAACACGGCCCTCCTGCAAGCACATTACCCCCCCCCACCCCCACCGCCCGGCGGGCCCCCCGTCTCTCCCTCTGCCGCCGCCCCCCCCCCCCCCCCCCCCCTCTCAGTGGCTCCCCGCGCCGCTTACCTCTCCCACACGGCTAGCCCTGCTGGAATGTGGCAGGCCTCATGCAGGCATATAACTAGCTTAGATGTTTTCCAGATGCCTGGCTTGTGAAGTACATGTACACATGTGTGCATGCGTGCGTGTGTGCGTGCGTGTGTGTGCGTCTGTGTGTGTGTGTGTGTGCGCGTGTGTGTGTGTGTGTCTCGTCCCTCAGTATTTACTCGCCTTCACAGTGAGTTGTTGAAAGCGCTCCTCAAAGCGGCCTACCTGCTGATGGAGCTTCGCCGGTCGGATTTATGCGAGCCCTTATCTCCAGTTTCAACAAAAGCAGAGGTGTTTTATGTTATTTGGAGGCCATGAGCCCTGGGGAGCGTGCCTGGCCCTGATGCACTTTCTCCATGACTTACAGCCACTATTGGATTACAACCAGCACCGCATCAGCAGGTGTTTTCGCTTTGCGACAAGCTGTGCTGGCTCGCACTGCGGGTTTTGCTCATTCAAACTGGGCTGGAAATGTCCTCTCTACTCTCTCTCTACTCTCTCTCTACTCTCTCTCTCTCTCTCTCTCGTGCTCTCTCACTCCCTCCCTTTTGTCCACTTTACTCTCTCTCTCTCTCTCTCTCTCGCGCGCGTCCACTCTACCTCCCCCCCCCTCTCTCTCTCTCTCTATTCCCCTCGCTCTCTTGTTCTTTCTCTATTTCTCTCTATCGCTTTTGCACTACAGCCCTCCGTTCTCTCCCTCTCTCTCGCCTTCTCTGTTTCTAACTCTTCCTCTTCCCCCGCCCCCCGCTGCGACCCTAGCACTCAGGTGAGGCCATGTGTCAGTTGTTCCGTCGGCCCCCTTTTTGACAGATTGACTTTGACACGCACTGAAACACTTTTAACAACCTTTATCGCTGTCTCCGCGTGTCTTCTGGTGTTTCAAACCCACACACACACCCCTGCGGTGCTGTCGCGGCCGTGCCAAGAAGTACTCAGCGAAATGACAAGAGCGAGGGAAAACATGGCCGCCAACCAGATAAAAGGCACATTACTCCCGGCGCTTATCAGATACGATGGGGGTAATTACGCCCGCTGCAACGTAAACCAGGGTATCTCTGTTGCGGTTGAAAGGCGCCAATGTCAAATGAAAAGATAACGCAACTGAAGATATTATTTGCGTCATAAAGGGCATTAGCATGCGCTTAGACTCGGCGTAAGATAAGCCCACCGTTTACGACTACGTTTCCCACAGAGCACCGTGGCTCTGTCATGGCGCAGACGCAGCCCGACAGACAATCACGTTAGCAGCCGGGGGAGGACGGGGGGCAGATTATGCCTTATCTGGAGCGCATCTCAGCCCCGACTTCTAACCCCTTATCTGTTTTTACTTTGAGTCTACTCAGGAAGACAAATTAGCTAATGGTGTTATTAAACATAATCTCTTGTCAAATGTGTGCTCCGGGATCTTATCGCGTCGTGTTATCTGAACTGACTGATCTGGGCTGGGAGAGGAGGAGGAGGAGGGGAGAAGAAGGGTGGTGGGGGTGGGGGGGTGGGGGGGGGGGGGTGGAGCTAAGCTCTGTGCTGACACATCTAAGCCAGCCTTGTGGTGGCCCTATGTGGGTTCAGCTGGCGTCTCCCGGAGCCCGTCTCGTCTCTGACACACACTCTCGGCCGCTGTCGGTGCCGTCAGCCTTATCTTATGAGGCCTGTCACACGCTTCCCTCTGTCACGGGCCCGTCACTTAACACACTGCCGCACGACCGGGCGAGACACCAAAGACGTCTCAATGCTCTCCGGGCTGAATTCTTTAAATACTATGGGGGTTTTATTCTAGGACTTGTCTATTGTTTTATTTAAGTTTTGTTTTACCCCAGGCAATTACAATACTCCATTTGAATACGGGGAGAGGGAGAGGGAGAGAGAGGGAGAGAGAGGGTGAGAGAGAGAGAGAGAGAGAGAGAGAGAGAGAGAGAGAGAGAGAGAGAGAGAGAGATCTATATTTTATGTAAGACATTAACATTCATTTTTTTGTACTTTTAGTGCAATCGGTTCCATTCATACTACAAATGCCAGAATCGATTTTGCTACGTGGAGCATTCGCAGTCTGTTAAGTCTATATATTCAGCCAAAGTGCTCAATATGTTTACAGTCCGCACGGCCACAAATCGCACACGGACATCCGCGCGGAGTGGTCCACGCAGACCCTCGTGGTGGCATATATGTCTTCATATAACATAGAGAACAGCAGCCTTCCCAGGGAGCCCTGGACCAAATCAAGCTTGACATGACCCACGGCCGTGGTAGACGTCTACTGGCGCAGGAGATGAAGAGTCATGAACAGAGAAAGACACATTTTGAGAGCTTCTGTGTGTGTGTGTGTGTGTGTGTGTGTGTGTATGTGTGTGTGTGTGTGTGTGTGAGAGTACGGCTCCCTCGTGACCCCCTTCCCCTCTGCGCTGTGTGACATGAGCTCTCAGGTAGACTGCTCCGACCAGAGCCCTTCACGTTATGTCAGGGCCACCAGGATTGAGCAGCCCGTGTCGTCTGTATTTGACCAGACACCAACTTGCTCTCACAGAGGCTCGAGTCGGTCACCGGGCGTTTGGACAGCAGCTTCATTGTGTTAACGTTCACCCAGGAAGGCGATAATGCGGAAGGTGATTTGGGACAGATATGTGTGTGAGGCTGGTTTATCCGAACCAATCAAAACGGTTTATATCCAAGACACCAAGTGCACCAAGTTTATTCATTTCATTGAATCATTTAGCAGACATTATTTTTCCGAATGACAGTGATTTTGAGATATGTTCTGAATGAGCATTGACCTTTGAGCAAGATACCCTAACCTTTAGGGCATTTAGTCTCAAGGGTCATTCATGTAGTACGTACGGACATTGGGGATCGCACCCAGAACCCTTGGGCTGGAGGTCAAACATTAACATTAACACAGTAAGGATAAAGAGAGGATGGTAGTAAGAGAGAGAGAGAGAGTACATATTTGTGAATGGCATGCACTCTACTCAACTCTAATTAGTGTTTGGTGGGGCGACACACAGCAGGTCAGCGCCGTCCATGTCGGGGACATGCAGTGGAGTGAATTGAGGCCGTCTGTGGTGACTAACCTTGCATTTCCATACGAAGCTTCTCGCGCATGCCAATTGGGCAAAACGAGTCCAGACATTTGCCCTTGGAAGGGAATGAGCTGCTGCTGCTGATTAATTGGTGCAAGGCTAACGAGGAGACAAGGATCCAGACCTGTGGGAAATGATGTCACGGAATGGATGTAGCAGTAAATTCCCTGGATCCATCACAGACACCGTGCAGTGTGCTAGGGAAACGGCTTGGTTTTCTCGTACCATTTCTGTGTTTGTGTCCCAACAAGCTCCAGGGGGAAGAAAAAGTTTAACTTAACGAGACTTAGAAATAGTATAAAACTGCAATTAAATGCAGTGTCTTCTATAGGAGACAGTTTTTCAATTCATTAAATATGAATGTAGTGTGTAAATACTAGAAAACTGTTTACTGACTGTATATGGTGGAGCATAAAGATAGTCCCAGTGAAAATCTTTTTCTATTGATACTTTCATGTTTTTGTTTAGAAATCAACAAGACAAGACATGAAGGTGTTTGGAGTCTGGAGAATTTTGTAGAATCTAGTGGACTTGGCAGAAATTGTATATGATATGTATGAGTTTTAATTAGTGTATAATCCCATGACAACACGTATGGTTGTGTGTTAGTCAGCTCAGAATGAGCTCTCCAT
>NC_140275.1:10205480-10210480 GCF_964030765.1 Micromesistius poutassou | reverse complement strand
GTCACCGATCAACCCGGGAGTGGGTTCTCGGGGGGGGGGGGGCGCAGAGGGGGGGTGGGGGTCCTCATGTGAGATCACACGAGTGTGAATGTGGCACCTTGGAAAACAGGCAATCAGTTTCGGAAATTGAACTGTGAACCCAGGAGGTCCCCGAGGTGTTCACGTCGGCTGGCGGAGCAGAGATCTCTGCGAGGCGGCGTCTAGGCGACGCGGAGCCAACGGCACTCTTCCACTTAACTCGTTAGAACTGATGCCCTGCTGATTGATTGATTGGATGATTGGTTGATTGGCTGGTGAGTTTTTTTCCGGGGCCAGCAGAACCCGCCCCGGGTCTCCTGACGCCGACTGAGTCCTCTTTGAAGAAGACGCTATTATCGATACCTCGCGACAGGTCATACATTTCCAATGTTTCCCCCCCGGGGGGGAGGAGGAGGAGGAGGGACGGATGGGCGACGCCGTCGGGGTGGAGTCCGTGGGAGAAGAATCAGGAGAATCAGCAGGGGGCTGAGGAGGCTCCAGAGAGAACGCCGTCCTGCCACGGAGACCCTTTGGAGGTGGCACGTGAAATCTTATCAGGGGATTCGTTTGGTCGGTCAGTCGCTTGGTTAGGGTTTGGATGCGCGTGTGTGTGTGTGTGTGTGTGTGTGTGTGTGTGTGTGTGTGTGTGTGTGTGTGTGTGTGTGTGTGTGTGTGTGTGTGTGTGTGTGTGTGTGTGTGGGGATGAGGGTTCATCGTCAGGACTTTCGACCTATGAGGAGGCTCAGTCAAATCTCTGCCGTGAGCTTATTAGCCCGGCATTATCCGCATCCACACAATTGGAGCGGATCCTCTCCACAGACACGCACGCACACACACGCACTCACATGCACATTCACATGCACACGCAACTTCACCTAGGATACATCACAGCTAGCAGCCCTGCTAGCTGTGATGTATCCTAGGTGAAGTTGCGTGTGCAGATGACCTTGTTCTGTAGTACACACACACACACACACACACACACACACACCCAGTGTCAACATGTGTCAGCGTGTTTCCTGGTGGATAACACGTCCCTTCTTCCAGGGATCATATACATGCAAATCCAGCCGTGTAATTGCACAGGCGCTGGGCTCCGCGCCGCGCCGCGTGCTGTCATGTCAATCCGCTCATTCCTGTGTGCCTCGTCTCCGTCCTGCACCAGGACCTGGTCTCCACGCGACGAGCTCCAGAAGCCGTCGTTTCCCTTCCCCTTCTGCACGACCACCACCCCGCCTCTTTCTTCTCTGTTTTCAACTCAGACAAAAGTGCCTAACGCATGTGTTCCGTGTGTGTGTTCCGTGTGTGTGTGTGTGTGTGTGTGTTCCGTGTGTGTGTGTGTGTGTGTGTTCCGTGTGTGTGTGTTCCGTGTGTGTGTGTCTGTGTGTGTGTGTGTGTGTGTGTGTGTGTGTGTGTTCCGTGTGTGTGTGTGTGTGTGTGTGTGTGTTCCGTGTGTGTGTGTGTGTGTGTGTGTGTTCCGTGTGTGTGTGTGTGTGTGTGTGTGTGTGTGTGTGTGTTCTGTGTGTGTGTGTGTGTTCTGTGTGTGTGTGTGTGTGTGTGTGTGTGTGTGTGTGTGTGTGTGTGTGTGTATGTGTGTGTTCCGTGTGTGTGTGTGTATGTGTGTGTGTTCCGTGTGTGTGTGTGCGCAACAACAAGATATCATCTCACGAGCAAAGAGGATATCTAATAGTATCACATTGTGTCAGCACAGCATATCAAGAAGAACCGCCTTTATCACATGCATAAAATGTTAACTACTTTGAAGACCCCCTACATTTAATTCATTAATATACACTAGATTATGTCGTTATTATTTTTGTTTGATATTGGAACATTTTTTCGACGGCGGCCCATAATGAGATTACTTCACAAGGTTAAATTAGGTTTATTAAAGTAGGAGTGATGTGGACCGCTAGATGCTGTAAACATGCATCTATAAACCCTTATGGAATTAATCAGCTTATAATGGCTACACTGGGCTTCACACACACACACACACACACACACACACACACACACACACACAGTGAGAACTCCACTGTGGGGAATACACACAGGTGACTTCCCCCCCGACACAGAGCACTTCCTCCAGAAGGCTTTCTGCTAGCAGAGAGATAAGGCCCCAGCGGTGGTCCTGGGGCAGGAAGACCGAGACTCTCAGACATCACACACAGCCCGCCACGTGCTCCTGCTCATTCACTACATGTGTAGCATCTGCCTCCTCTTAAACAAGCCCAGGGCATCCGGCTTACAGTGTCTCTCTGGATTTCTAGATTTGACCATTTGGCAGGGAAAATAAATCAGGGTTACACGTTGAAACAATTGCTTGGCCAGCATGTTTTTTTCCCACTGTTGCAGGTCAATTTTAAAAGTCAATTTTGACCCTGGTTAGTTTATTTAGTTAGTCAATTGTCAACTTAAACTTAAATTACCATTTGACCTTGCCGATTTGGCTGCAGCCCACTGACTGTTTAACTCTAGTAATATAAATGTTAATATAACTTCATAAAAGTCATTAGTCATTATTAACTATTAATCAAACAGAAGTTACGCAGTTAAAAGAACAAAGGCATTTCCTTCCCATCTGATTAATGGCTGGAAGTTGAACACCTAGTGTGTAGAAGGGCGTAGAAATGTGTTGCGGTTGGAAGTAAAGGAAGTTTGTGAAATAAATCGGGTTTTTTTTCATTCTGTCACTTGTTCATTTCCTCTCGCTCCTAATCTCATCTACAATGTTTTAATTACAGCCTCGAAAGACATTTTCTTAGGTGTGTGCGTGCGCGTGTGTGTGTGTGTTGCAACGTTGTGAACGAGTCGTTGATGAACATGTTAGAAAGAGGCCTTTTTTTGCCGTTGGTGTGTAGATTGGTATGATAATTATTTCTGATTAAATTAAGGAAATTAAACATATCCCCTTCAACGTGCCGGGGTGGGGGTCTCTCCTGGGGCTGAGCGGAGAGGGGGGTTTTCCAGGTGTGATCATCAGGGTGTGGATGTGGCACCTTGGAAGGGATGATTTTTTTTTTTTGTGGTAATGATATAATTTTGAAGTGTGAAAGCATGTAACGAGCAGGGCCCCTCACAGTCCTGACAGCCCACCTCGTGAGCAGCCTGGGTCTGGTGAGGGCGCCGTCAGGTTGAAGCATCAATCTGTTTCATGCGTGCGTGGTGTGTGTTGAATTAGGTTCTGTTTCATGCGTGCGTGGTGTGTGTTGAATTAGGTTCTGTTTCATGCGTGCGTGGTGTGTGTTGAATTAGGTTCTGTTTCATGCGTGCGTGGTGTGTGTTGAATCAGGTTCTGTGTCATGCGTGCGTGGTGTGTGTTGAATCAGGTTCTGTGTCATGCGTGCGTGGTGTGTGTTGAATCAGGTTCTGTGTCATGCGTGCGTGGTGTGTGTTCAATCAGGTTCTGTGTCATGCCTGCGTGGTGTGTGTTGAATCAGGTTCTGTGTCATGCGTGCGTGGTGTGTGATTCAGGAGACAAACCGTGGTCCACTTTTTTGATGCAGTCGAGTACTTTCATAACTCAAAAGGTTACGCTCAACCACTTATTTTAAGTGAATGTTATATGTTGTTCTTAATTCATTTAGTTATTCAATGTTTCCATGTTGTTTTTACACTGAGCTCAAATGTTTGTTGGTTTTTGCTGGCTAAATAAGCGGGCATCGCAACTGATCGTGGCAGAAATTATGTTAATATTAAGTTTGAACCTTCTGATCCTTTTTTCAGTTTTTCCCAAGCAAGTCTCCTTTCAGCTAGTAGTTAACGTCCGTGTACAGGGAACCTTCTGTACATATCTTGAAGTGAAGTGAAAATATATTTTTTTAAACGAGTCTAGGTCAAACATTCAGACATTCAAAGCATTCAAGGGCAACATATGTTGTTTTTGTTGATTTTATAAAATTCATAATTCTGACATTAAGCAAGGAAGTGCATTGAACACTTTCCTTGACCCGACTCCATTCACGTTTGGTTACATGAACAACAACACGGCGAGTGACGAGTAGCAGTGTTAACGTGGCCAACACGCCCACTGCATTCTGGGAAGTTAAGCCACTCTAACCGTGAACTCTGTCTTTGTTTACACAGCGCCTGTCATGATAAAGGTTCCGCCGATCTCAACTCCTATTATTGGTGGGGGGGTTCGGCAGAGTTTCAACAAGACCACATCACTGCGTGTAAACAACATTAAATATGAAAGACCATGGTGTTGTTTGCGTTATGGAAATAGATGTTATGCATACTTGAGTGAATCCCAATTGATATACGTATGTGCGAATCATCGACATGAATAAGATTGCATTTTTCGCCGTTCTGGCAGCTATTTCTATGGTCTATCTTTTTTTTGTTGTAATTTCTTTCCGTCAACCTTTTTGCCTTGTGGTTTGGGATACTTCAATGAAGACTTGTTATTGCCTTAAAAGTCCTTGGTCATGGTGGATGAATGGCCTGCTCTGATCACTGCAGCATTGGGAGCCAACCGTGGATGTGATTGTTAATGTATGAATGTAGCACTGTCTATCTTCTTCTTCCATCGTTTTTCTTTTGGTGAAAATGGGCCACCTGGGTTTGGCAGGCGCCTGTGGCTCCTGGAGCTGTGAATGTTCAGTATCCCATGTGAGGGAAAAAAAGGAAAAAGAAAAGGAGGTTGGACATGTTAATAATCACACAGAGATAGTTAAGGAAAAAAAACATATGAAATAACATACAGAACAGAACAACAACAGAACAAAACAATTCCACCGTGAACAAAATTTAAATACTGCCTTTTGAACAGCCGGTGTTCTTTGGCAAATATATAGACTGGATAAAAGCCTGGCTTTGATTAAGTTATTCATTTCATTTATTCATTTCTTTACATATATATATATATATATATATATATATATATATATGTGTGTGTGTGTGTGTGTGTGTGTGTTAATGTTGGCTCCAGCGATGGCACAGAAAAAACACCAAACCCAGTTTGCTGCCTCGCTCTC